>NW_021432696.1:41931-52046 GCF_001605985.2 Dendrobium catenatum | reverse complement strand
TTTTCGTTTTGTTTTTTATGTTTGGTTTCCTATATGATTATTTTTTAAGATTTTAAATTTTGGAGTTTTAGAGATTATGTTTAGCATTTCTAAATCGGTAACGGAGGAATACCGTTGATGGTTTCCCTCCTTCTGACCTTATTTAGAGGTATAATTTTCTTCTCTAAACAAAAGTCTAACTCATTTTAGCCAATAATTTTTTAAACTAAGATTCTTTTTATCTTGCTACAAAAAATCTATCATATACATAATATCCAAAGTTCTTATATATCTCTCAAGTTATTTGAGATCTTGCATTTGCACTGATCATATCATTTTTAGTTTTTTTTGTGGGTAGTTCTTCCCTATGTTAGAGAGAGTGCTCCTATTCTCTAATATCTAGAAGATATACTCACAACTAAGAACTTCTTTTAAGAGTTTGCAAAAGTGAATTGAGCTTGCAAAACATAAAAAATGAATAGTGGCAAAGATGCTAAAATTGAAATGAAAAGTATATACACAAATGTGTATCAAAAATCAAAAGATGCTCAAAGAGCTAATCAAAGATTCAAGAGGCATAAAATGAGCCCACTAAAAGGCAAGCTATCCTCTCGTTTCAAAACTTTTAAAACTTAGAAGAACTTATGGATTATGTGAGATTTTCAAAGGCTTGATTTCAAATTCTATGATTGATAAAAATTACTTTGACATATTATTTATGAGATAAAACAAGTTTTGAATGGATCTTCTTTTTATCCTATTTAGTGATTCTGAGTTAGGCCTCTATTTTTCAAAAGACAATTTATACACTAAAGGATGTCCGATCTAGGGTTAACAAAATCGTATATTCTACCTTCTTTCGATTGAAATTTGTTAACCTATTGATCTCTTGAAACTCTAAAGTTTAAATTATTTAAGAAATTCTCATATGAATTGCTTTGATAAAAAAAAAAAAATTGGCTTCTTTTCAAATTGTTTATATTTAGTTTTTTATCGTTGTTAATTTTTCTTCTCTTATGATTTTCTTGTGTTTTATTTTTGAGGGCTTAGATCATCACCATCCTTCATTGTTTTTTAAATTCTAGTCACATCATCCTGGCCGATACTTTTATCGTCCTGGACAATAGGGCAAATTCTTTTCGAATTTCCATATTCTGAACTTTTCTGTGCTTGCTATAATTTGTCCTGGATGATACTTTATCGTCCTGGATGAGCTGATCGAACTCTATTGCAATCTTGATGATGGTCCTGGCCGATAAAATATTTCATCCTTACCGATGCATTTATGGTCATCGTCCTGGCCTATACACTAGATCGTTCTGGATGATCCACGTGTCAGCACGTTTAAATTCTTAAAATTGGCCCCGGTCAATCCATTATTGGACAATCATCCTGGCCGATCAACTGTTCGTCCTGGACGATACATGTGGCAAAGATTTAAAATATTTTAACTTTAGCTGGTACGATCAATTATTGTGTATCGTCCTAGACAATACACCTAATCGGCTTGGACGATCTACTTTTTCAACGGTCGTCCGGCTTGACTCCTCGGGATGATCGCATGTGTCTAATTGTCCTGGCTGATATCTGATCGGCTCGGACGATCGGACCGCCTTTTTGACCAATCGGCCTATACGCAATTATTGTGTCATATCGTCCTGGACGATTGTGCGATCGGCCTAGAAGATATGGCCGTTTCTTTAAATTCTGGCCATTCCAGCCATGTTTTTCACTTTACATCCCTTATCCTCTTATGTTTTATTGCTAACTCTTCACTATGGCTGGTGGGAAACGTGTTCGACAAACTTCTGGGAGTTCTTCGAGGGCTAGGATTGACCCTCGTTTAAGGGAGGCAGAAGATGAAGATGCTTACCATCGATACAAAGAATGTGGGATAACTGTCTCCAGAATCATCAATCCTGCCCACATTTCATATATGGTAATGGATCTTTTCGCTCACACTTCCCTTTGTTCCATTCTGCCTCTTACTTTCCCCTTTAATATTGAGCTTCTTCGTGAATTCTTCGCAAACCTTCGCATAAATCCTTCTTTCACAGCCCTGACCTCCTATGTGAATCGACGCCCCATCGAAATCACATATCAGGACTGTGTTGAACTTTTACAGCTATCCACCACCGGGGATAAGCTGCACTTAATCGCTTCAGATCCTAACTTTAACTGGTCCACAAAAAATCACTTCTTTCGCCAGACCAATGCACCTTTTCATATTGGAGAGACTAGCTCTTTAGTTAAAGATGCTAGGATAATCCAACATGTCCTTCACACCTCCATAATTCCAAAAGCCAGGAATCGAATCCACATCACTCCTCTACTTTCCTTAATTACTTTCTACATCATGACAAAGAGAATTTAATACTGCGGACTTAATTTTTTGGTACATTGATCTCTTAACCACAATCCGCTATCCAGATCATAAGAGGAAACCCAATCTGGATTTAGGACACCTCATAGCCTATGTCCTTGAAACTAAATATCAACTTTAATATCCTGTTCCACCCAACCTCCAAACTCTCTTCTACTCAAATAATTCCTTCAGTACCCTTCACAGTACTCGTCTCCACCCTGGGGATGAGGAACCTCGGGGGGAATAGAAACTAAGTTCTCAAAAGTGTGTATGTGTAGGGTTACTTAGGCATCAGTCTCTTGAACTATATACAAATAGACTCAAGAGGAGAAAAAGCAAAAGTACAGACTGACTCAATCCCTAACCTACGGCATCTTGAACTGCTTCGTTGTTCGTCCGATCTTCATGTCTTGAAAAGTTAGAGTAACATGAAGTCAAGAGTATCAATAGGTGTTTGTCTTCATCAAAAAAACATAAGTTCATGAAAAATAGCATTTGCGATAATCTCCCCCTTTTTGATTGATAGGCAAAACACAAGTAGGAAAAACCTCCAGAAAAAATAGTTTGTTCAATTAAAATTTCAAAGGTTACAAAGCACATCAACTTTTTCCTACCAATTCCCTACTTTCCCGCCTTTTATCATCACAAAAAGAGGGTCCCTAGACACACAAAAAAGAATAAGGAAACAACACAATAGAGACTAAAACAAAACTATTAAGATTAAACTACAGAAAAACATACAAATAGCAAAAATAAGAAAATGAAGATTAGAAAAATGAGGTACCCTGATCATTAGATGGAGGTGGTGGAGCGATGGCTGCTGAAAGTTAGCTACTAGCATAGCTGAACTGAGCATTTGAAACCAGGCAATTTCCTGGTCATGCTGCCTACTGTTGGTGGAGTTTAATGTAGCTGTCAAAATGGGCTAAGTCCTCTGTGCTGGCTGCTCGCGAGCGGCCATGTCCTCAAGAATGTTGCTGCTCCTGTGCAGCAACCGTAAGCCGTCGAAGCGGCTCTCCCATCGATCAACCTCTCCACTAACTGGTCAAGCGAGATGTGCGGCGAGAGGAGTAGTCATCATTGTAAATGTAGTGAGCATGTAGCTAAATCCTCCCTCCTCCTTATCCCCCTATTTCCTCATCCCCAGTGAGACTAGTACTAATTACTAACAATTATTATTGATGAAAGATTTAAATTAACATTATTAATTCAAATTTTATATTTATTTTTTCCAATACATAGCTATATGTCCTTAAATCCAGTATTTTTCTCTTATTGATCTTATATCTCAATTTGTAATATATCAATTTTACCAAAATATTAATTCCCCTCGTCATTATTAAAAATTCTCTTTTCATATTTAAATTTAATTAATAAAGTATAAGTAATATTCATATCCTCTTTTAATTATGAATAATACATTGATTATCCTACAATCTTTAACTAAAATCTATTCTCCCAATATAAAAAGTCATCTTGTCTCCTCAAAAAGTTATTTTTGGACCATAAGTTATGTATCTAACTGATTAATTCATCTTATCCCCTGTATAGTCTCTAAAATTTCAACACATTCCTATTATATTTTCGTATTATCTTCATCACATATATCATCTGAAGAAGATTTATTCCAAGCTTTGCTAATTAATTCACTAAAATCCTCCCAATATTAAATTAAATTAATACATAATAACAAATTAAATCGGGGGCGTGTGTCCTGCGTGGGGCGGAAGCGTAGGGCCGCGGCCGCCGTGGTGTGAGCGCACAAGGAGAGTGAGCGCAAGTGCGCGGATTACGGCCATATGATAAATGATTGTGTAATCAGTGAGTTGATATCTCTAGTAGATCACGTTGTATCGCCACAGCATTCTTTGATCGTATGGTGTGAATATTAGACACAGTCTTCGATCTCGTCTCCCGGGTCCCGTAGAAAGCGTTGGATTTCGCTGTGTCGAGAGTGCCGACCCGTTAAGAAATAACTCGCCAGATAACCCTTTGTTAGGTTGGGCGGGCCCTTAGGGAGCTCGTAACAGCGCCTGACCGTGTCTGTGTCCCAGCCGACTCACAGCGTGAGATTGTAGACACATAGACGCAGTACCGTGGGTCATCGGCATCTACGAGTTGTGCGGGTTTATCGTAGAGTGGTGGCGCTGGCTTGAGGGCTTGGAGTCCAGCAAAGCATTGAGAGGACGTGCGTGGGCAGCTGAGTGAAGCGTGGCCTGAGGGTAAAGTGGTTAGGAGCGAGAAAGGAGAAAGAACGATGCGCGTAGCCGCGTTCTCCGGACACTCGTCCTCACACAACGATACACTAGCAAGCTCGACAGAACCTCGTAGAATCATACATACTCGCCGCTCTAAGCTCCTAAACGAACCGGGAAAATATGGAAGATGGAGGGGACCTTTCTCCCCCTCTATTAAAAATAATGAATCCCATTATTGATTTTGGAATTGTCATGCGTGGCCAAGGAGGTGGTGCACATGCAAACTATGTACATCATCTTTTGGATGTACAGAAAACCCTCCTTTTTTGCTCTGGTTGAGACTAAGGTGGATGGTTTTGATAGAAAGGAAGTGTATAGATCTTGGGAGGTATTGGGGTTTCATTGTCTTGCTTCTAAGGGACAGACTAGTGGAGTATTAATGATCTTTTGGAATGTCAATTTTTTCTCTTTCAGATAGTACGGAGATGGTCAATGCATATCTGCCGGTATTCTTTCTTAATGGAAAATGGTGGTTCTTGCCTTATAGCCATGGTTTATGCCAGCACTTCTCTTGCTGGAAAAGATAATTGTTGGGAACCCCTTTCTTTCAACGCCATGTGTAATAAAGAAGTGCTTGATTGTAGGTGGTGTACTTTAACTGTGTGATTGATAAAGAAATAAAAAAGCTGGTTGGCGAACCTTTCATCTTCAATTCTTACTGCTCATGAACTTATGGGATTGTGATGAATTAGTGTGATTTGCATGAAACAAAATTTGTGGGTCCTGAATATACTCTGGACTTAATTAAAAATAGAAGGAGGCTGGCCAAGGATATGGGTGAGACTTGACAGATTTATATCAACTCTCTAACTCTCTCATAATCAAGCCATTACAAATTTGTAATTACTCGTCGATCTTGTAGAGTGGCTATCTTTCACTCTCCATAATTTAATATATAATTAATTTGAGAAATCTATTTACTTTGAAGCTGGTTATTCGTTTGCAGGATTACTGGTTGTCATATCTCGAATCTTTGATAGAAATTGTCAAAAGCCAAATGGGTAGAAGCCTTTAATTGGATCGGCTGCGGAAAGTCTGAATTAAAGAAAAATACAAGAAAAACTCTAGAGCTTTGTTCTTTTTGGAATAAGAATAAGACTCAAGGAGACTGAATGAAACCAAGCACAATGGAAGATGAGATATTATAGGCTCAGAATCATGGATGCTCGGATATGGGACTTAATTCAGCTTGCAAATACAGGATATGTGACAAGAGAGGTTATTCTGCTTTCAATCAGTTTCTTGCAAGAATTAATACATGGTGGAATTCAAAGAGGATAACAATGTCAGTTGTGGCTTGAAGACGGGCATCAGAATTCTAAATTCTTCTAACGGCTGGCCTTCAAAGCCGCAGAAATTCTAAACAAAATTTCATCTTTAATAATGATACCGAAAAACTGCTAGAGACGGAGGTGAAGAGATTGATACCTCTGAATTGGACTATAATTTTTTTAAAGAAGAAAATGGCTAGTAAGAGAAGTTTCCTGAAAGAATTGCCCTGTCTACAAAGCCCTTTAAGATTTGATTCTCATATCTATGTTTTAATGGATGGTTACTAGGAAAAAGGGGTAAATCAAGCTGTTTGTCAATCTTTCTTCTAACAAATCTTCGGATTGATGGCTATGTACAAACAAGCTTCTTTAAGAACTTACTGTTGATATTGTTTCGGTAAGAATGTTGTGAGGCTATTATGAATTCTTACCTTAGGAAAAGATGCAGTATGGATGGAAGGATACACCTGTGTCCTTTATTTCCAAAAGTTAATAATTGCTGATTGCCCTTCTAGTTCGAAGCCAATAAGCCTTTGTCAACTATTTACAAGGTGCGTTGTACATGTTTGTTGATAGATCAAGCCGTTGCTTCCACTTTTTATTGATGACATCAATTTTCTTTTGTGCTAGTAGATCTATATCTAGACATTGTTTTAATGCACAAAAATGAGTGGAGAAGTTTAGCAGATCCGTCATCTAAAGGAGGTTTTATGTTCAATAAAACAGTTTGACCATGGAACAAGCTTATGATAGCATGAGCTGGGCTTCATTAGGAAGACCACTGCATGTTACTAAAATTTTCCCTTCAAATTTTATTTGTTTGGATTTTACAATGTGGTTTCTCAATCCCTCGGTATTTCTTTATATCCGAATTAATAGAAAGAGGACAAAATTGGATACAAGGATGCAGGATTTGGCAAGGTTTCCCCTCTTCATCGTTATCTTTTCTATCTTATGTTCAGATCTGTCTGTCAAAGCTATATACAATTTGGATTGAGCATGGATTGGGTTATCTTTACGGCGGTTCAAAGGTTCCAAAATCATCATATTCTTTATGCAGATGAAATTAGTTTCTTTTCTATAAGCCAAATCTTGGCATCTTAAGAAAGAAGAAATTATCAATTTGTATGCTCTTGGACATGGTTAAAAATCAACACAACAAATCTATGGTCATGTTCTAATAAAAGATACACCTCGTGGACAGTAATTATAGTTCCAAAATGCTTGCGGTATGAGCCGAGAGTTATTTCTTTGATTATTTGCGGCCTGAAATGTGCTCTATCTCGTATGAAGGCTCTGCAATAATTTCAACATAGTTATTTCTAAAGTGAAATTGATAGCTACTTGGGATCCAACCAATTCGCTTGTCGTTAGCTGGGCAAAAATCTGTGCTTGGTTAGATCTACACGTTTCTAATCCTTATTTAGCGGTGAGTGACGTGTTCTCATTCTAATTTCCCTATTGCCTAGTCTTTAGTTAATATAGAAATCTTATAGATTTGTTTTTTTAGATGGAAGTTATCAATTGAGCAGAAAGCACACAGTTAATGTAAGTTTGAAGAAGATTGTTTGCCTTATGACAAGTGGATTGGGGATCAATTGGTTCATCTTTTAGTGGTCCTTTGAGGCTCCAGTTGGCTTCATGTGATTTATCTGTTAATCCTATAACTCTGCATATTCTCTGGTGGAGTTGCATGCTTAGTGTGGAAAGGTCTCTGTGATTCCTGGGTAGATCCTGAAGGATTCCTACAGAGGTTGGATTCTCTTAAAGGCGCGTGGGCAATGCAGATGGAAGATTGGAACGGGAGCTTCAAGTTTCTACTACTCAAGGATTGTTTGACCGTCTTAGATAGAAGTTTTTTGACTTTGGCCTTCATTCTTTAATATTTCTATTAATGAGGAGGATATGTGGAGATTTCTGATAACGTGAACGACTGTTGGAGGGGAGGATTTGCTTCTATAGCTTTTGGCCTAATCTTGCTAGATGAGGTTATGGGAGTGATCAGGTTTAGTCGAGGAGTGTGGGAGGGATGGACAAACCGGAGGCTGTATCTATTCTACATTATCTTGTTCAAGTTACTAAGAAGCTTTTTGAAGGCCAATTTGGGTGATGATATATGTTTATTGTGCTTAGAGGATGGTTAATAGTTGCACCCGAGGGAGCATGTGGTCTGGTGGTGAGAGTTGTCCATAATGCTATTCCAACTCAGGTTTGTGGGGATCATACAGGCTTTGAGGTCTCAAAAATCCTTGTATTGGGGCTTTCATGCCAAGAAACAGGTTCATCATAGTTGATGTTGATTTGAGATATCGTTTGGAAGTTTTTTGAGACTCTTAAGCGCGTGGGATTTTCTTTGACTTGCTGTCATGCGAATTGGCTGTGCTACTTGATAGTCGCTGTCTGGCTTTACAAGATGAAAAATGTCTAGAATGGATTTTCTCAAGAGAGATGTTGCTCTCCCTTAAAATCGACGTGTATCCAGTACTTGGTTGAATAGATGAGAAGAAGCTAGGGAAATATTTGTCAATACCCGCTTCTTTGGTGGAAAGCCAAAGTTTTGGAATTTTTCCTATGGGTTATATCTCCAATCACTAAGAAGCACATGTGTACTACTAGAGTTTGCTACTTCGCCCCATTGGTCTGTAGTTGCGTGTCGCCTCCCGCTTACACAGTGTTAGAAAGGTTTAATATGGCGTTGGCCGAGCATTATTTCAGCCCTGTATCAACTGGATTCGAAATTACTGTTCGAGGACTCTATTGGAAAAGTTCTTGTTAGCAGCCGGTTAATCAAAGTGAGGGTCATTGGATATTGCGTACTATTGCATCTTCCAAGCTTATCAGGAACTCCTATTGAAAGAAGCAGGGTACTTTATATTGAAGACACTTTAGGTTTGCGATGCGGGCATCATCAGGTGGAGATAATAAATCAAACATCTGGAGTGGCTTCATAGAGTTCAGATGGCAAATGGAGATGCAGAGCTCGGTGTGGATTGGTGTAGTGCTTTCTTTCTGTTCCTAAAGATTTTAATCATGTACATTTTCATATATGCGCCTATGAGAGGCTATTAATAAGCGGGCATTGACTGTATTTCTATGCAGAAGCGTGCTGCTTGTCGGTGTCCGTCTCCGTCTGTTTTAGTGAAACAAAGAGCAAGATGCTTTAATTCCTTAGTATGACCTTGTGTGTAGGATATATATCTGGTAGAGATGCGATATTTTAGACTCCTCCTAAGCGATGGTGGTTGTGTACCGTTACGTTTTCTTAGCAAATAGTTAATGCCTTTTTATGACTTTTGGCAGTTCTAAGGGAAGAAGAAAAAAAAACATGGACTCTTTCACTTTTATTACCTTATCTTCCCTGGAACACTGAGGTCAACGTGTGTACTCAGAAGTCTCCCACTGCTTGGACTACGGTGTCCTCATTATGACTTTATTGATATCGTATATTCACTGCTACTATTATAGTATGAATTTACTGTACTATGATGATTAGTCTAATAATACGTGTTGATATCCAAAGCCCGATTAAAATACTAATATGATACTTATTCTGATACTATTATTGGTGATTGATAATTTAATATGATAATATTAATGATTCGATTGTCACTTACTGATTACTAACTTGTTGATCACTACATATATTTTAGTATTATTCAACACGTGCGATTCTATTATGATATTTGAGCTATTCCGAGAATTAAGTACTGATCACAATATTAAGTAAGAATGCGCATGGGATTGGTATAGTGTCTCTCATGGATTTATTCAAAGTAATTGAGCGTGATCGATTTTTGACAATTCTTATTATGCTTTATGTTCTATCCAATTTATTATGATGCTTATTGGTAATAGCTTGTGCTATATTAGGGTTTGTTTGTGTATTTTATTTAATCAACCCCCTTTACAAGTTTACCTCGTTTTACTCTTTTATAACATTTTATTCTATATCCGATATATTTCTTAGTAGCTCTAGATGTAAAAAATAAATTCGTTATTATTTTAGCTATGTTTACTATTAATGTAATGTAAGTTTTATTTCTTTTTTTACTTATTCCTATCATATGCCGATGATCTTCCAGATAATCTTGTCCTCATGGAGTAAACACAAATTATGAGCACTATGTCAGTAGTTGCATCACCTCTCCTGATTATGTGGAGGGTATATCAAGATTTACGTGGATTTTTAGTGACTTGGTTGGATTATTTTAGCACCGACCGGTGTAATAATATGTAGAAACC
>NW_021432696.1:0-41831 GCF_001605985.2 Dendrobium catenatum | reverse complement strand
TTTTTACTCATATCGGCCAGGACGATCTAACTTAAACAGAAAATCTATATAAGGATTCTTAATTAAGGCAGCCATCACTAACAGATCATCCTTAACGATACGTGTATCGGCCAGGATGATAAGCTCAAAATAGAAAGAAATTGCTGCCCTAGACAATTAAGGTATTCTGTATTTTTTAATAATCGGCCAGGATGACCTTTGATCGGCCTGGACGATATTCACAAATTATGCCTTAACTGATCAGAAAATCAAGGGAGTAATTAAGGATGATTGATATGATCATATCATCATGGACGATCTCAGGATCGGCTAGGACGCTCTATTTAAAAATCTTATTTACTTCTGGACGATAAATATCGGGCAGCACAAATTCAGGGCGATGCTCTGGATGATTTTCCTCTGATTTGTACTGATCGGCCTGGACGATTGTGAGATCCTCCTAGATGATCAAGCCAATTTTCAATCATCCAGATTTGGATTCAGGGCGATGCTCTGTCCAATCTTCTAAGATTTGTACTGATCGGCCAGGACGATGTACATATCGGCCTGGACGATATTGTCGGCAACTTGCAATTAATGAGCTCCTTTGAAGCTCTTCTATTTAAGAGCTCTTGTTCAACGTTTTGAATAATCTTTTGCTGCTGCCTTGACCTGAGAAGACCTTGAGGAGAGAAAGAGAGAGAGGGAGAGAGAGATGATCTTGTGAGGTGGAGCTTGTGAGGAGATTCACAAGGGTTGCTTCAAGGATCGCTTTGCTTCTTCTTCGTCTAGGGTTTCTCGTCCGTGGAAGGGTCGGTAGAGGTAAGGATTCAGCATCTGATTGTGGTTCTCTTCCAGCTTCAGGAGGAAGCAAAAGGAGATAGGTTCTATGCCTTACCGTGGGGGAAAAAAGGAGGTTCTTTATAAAGGCTTCTCCGCCTAGCTGTGGGGGCTAAAGGAGAGTCACGAGTGTAGTGCAATACTCGGAGGGCGCCTCCCGGGAGTGGTCATAGGTCAAGTTGACCGAACCACTATAAATTTATGTGTTCTTGTTTCTTGCTTCTGTACTTTAATTTCCGTATTTATTTTTCTTGTGGTGTGATTTTGGTTTATGTGTTTTTAGTTCTTTGTGAAAAGAAATTTTTTAAAATACTAATTCACCCCCCCTCTTTGTTAGCTATGGCCAGTTATATAGGGCTTAACATCCCTAACGAACTTTTAAATACTACTGGAGTTAAAGTTGGGAGAAGAGGGTAGAGCCCAAAAAAACTGAAGGAGTAGGTAAAATTTCCCAAGGAGTAGAAAATGTAGATCTACTTGAAAGTGTTGAACCTATACACACCTTGAGAGGTTGGAGATATTCTTTGAGTCATCCAAAAGAACTAATCTTAGGAGACCCTTTCGAAGCATGGACTTAAGAAGGAAGTGAACCACTCTCCATTTATCTCAATGACTAAACCAACATTAATCAAGCCCTTTTTAATGAATTTTGGATCTTAGCCTTGTAAGAGGAGTTAAACCAATTTAATAGGAATGATGTTTGGGAGCTTGTAGAAATATAAAAGGGACAAAGTGTAGTTGGAACCAAATGGGTCTTTAAGAATAAAATGAATGATTCTAGAGTGGTGGTTAGGAATAAGGCAAGATTAGTGGCTAAGGGGTACAACCAAATAGAAGGGATTGATTTTTAGGAGGCCTTTTCCCCTGTAGAAAGATTCAAATCCATTAGAGTGCTACTAGCCTTTTCTTATTTTAAAGGATTTAAGCTTTTCCAAATAAACCTTAAGAGTGCCTTTTTAAATGGGGTAATAAAAGAGGATGTGTTTGGAGAGGGGATTAGTCACAATTTCTCAGCTCCTAGGACCCCTCAGTAGAACGGGTTAGCTGAGAGGAAGAATCAGACCTTAGTTGAAGCCGCTAGAGCCATACTTGCTGAATATTCACTTCAAAAATACTTTTGGGCATAAGCAGCAAACACAGCTTATTATGTATTGAATAGGATGAATGTTAGATCCAAACTTTATAAGACACTCTATGAGATCCTTAAGATTAGGACACCCAATCTTTTACACCTTCATGTCTTTGGTTGTAAGATTTTCATTCATAATAATGGGAAGTCACACTTTGGAAAATTTAACCCAAAATATGATGAAGGAGTGATCTTAAGAAATTTAAGTGTGAGGAAATCCTTTAGGGTGTTTAATAAGAGGACATTAGTGGTGGAGGAGATAACTCGTGTAGTATTTGATGAATCTGATCCTAAGAAGTATAGAGTTAAGGAGGATGATGAAGTTGAAGAGAATACTTGAAATTTAGAGAAGAGGGTAGAGCCCAAAAATACTAAAGGAATAGGTGAAATTACCCAAGCAGTAGAAAATATAGATATAGAGGAAAGGGTTGAACTTAAACACACCTTGCCTAGAGGTTGGAGATATTCTTCGAGTCATCCTAAAGAACTAGACTGAGGAGACCCTTCTGAAGCATTAGGACTAGGCATGGACTTAGGAAGGATTTGAACCACTATCCCTTTATCTCAATGACTGAACCCACCAACATTAATTAAGCCCTTTTTGATGTGTTTTGGATATTAGCCATATAAGAGGATTTAAACTAATTTGTTAGGAATGATGTTTGGGAGCTTGTTGAAAGACCAAAGTAAAAAAGTGTAGTTGGAACCAAATGGGTATTTAAAAATAAAATGAATGATTCTGGTGTGGTGGTTAGGAACAAAGCAAGATTAGTGACTAAGGGGTACAACCAAATAGAAGGGATTGACTTTTAGAAGACCTTTGCCCCGGTAGCTAGATTCGAAGCCATTATAATGCTACTATCCTTTGCCTGTTATAAGTGACTTAACCTTCTCCAAATGGACGTTAAGTGTTCCTTTTTAAATGGGGTAATAAAAGAGGATGTGTTTGTAGAGCAACATAAAGGTTTTTAGAGTTCTCAATTTTAAAATCATGTTTTCAAATTTAAAAAAGCCTTATATGGATTAAAGCAGACACTCATGGCTTGGTATGAGAGGCTTAACACATTCTTACTATAGAGGGAGTTTGTTAAGGGGATTGTAGACAACACCCTTTTCTGAGGAAAGTAGGAGATGATTTACTCATTGTTCAGATCTATGTGGATGATATACTAGTTGGATCTTCTAATAAAAGGCTATGAGATGATTTTTCTAAAATAATAAGTAAAGAGTTTGAGATAAGTATGATGGGAGAGTTGTCCTACTTTTTGGGATTTAGCATAAGATAATTAGATGATGGAATCTTTTTAAATTAGTCAAAGTACATAAAGGACTTCTTAAAGAAGTACGAAATGGATAAAGCCAAGTTAATTAATACTCTCATGACCTCTAATGTTCAGTTGGATAAGGACCCAAATGGAAAGTTTGTTGATGAAAAGAAGTATAGAGTGATGATTGGATATTTACTTTACTTGACTGCTAGCTAACCTGATATAATATTTAGTGTTTGTCTCTATGCTAGATTTCAAGCTGATCATAAAGAATCCCACCTGACTGCAGTAAAGATAATTTTTAGATACCTCTTAGGAATCCAAAACATAGAAATCTGGTATCCTAGGCACACCACTTCATTTGAGATTATTGGATATTCTGATTCTGATTTTGCAGGTTGTAAGGTGGATAGAAAGAGCACTTCTGCGACTTGCCAATTCATAGAACAATCTTTAGTCTCATGGTCTAGTGCGAAGCAAAACTTTGTTGCACTTTCAACTGCTAAAGCTGAGTACATTGCCGTAGGAAGTTGTATGGCCAGATTCCTTTGGTTGAAACAGCAAGTTCTGGATTTAGGATTACCTGTAGGCACAATTTTAATCCTTTGTGACAACACTAGTGCCATATGCATTTCTAAGAATCCTATCCAACATTCAAGGACCAATCATATTTATATAAAGCATCACTTTATTATAGACCATGTGACCAAAGGAGCCATTGAGTTACACTATGTGGCAACTGAGAATCAACTGGCTGACATCATTACTAAAACACTGGCCTTCATCACTTTCAACACTTTAAGGACCAGATTGGGTGTTATTGACGTAAATGCATGAACTTGATCCTTAATGATTTTTGATCTGTTATATATTTTTCTTTTGTTATTTTATTTCTGAAGTTTCTCATTGTTTATTTCTTTATTTTTGTTTGTTGCTTTATTTTTTTTATATGATTTTTTATTTCTAATCATTGCTGAATTGATATCTTATGCCTTATTTTTAATTTTGGAAATTTGTAAGACAAAGAATGACATCTCTAAATTAGTTAAAGGGGGAAAACACCATTGATTGTTTCCTTCTCCCCAACTTCTTTTAGTGGTGGAATTTTTTTTCTAAATAAAAATCTATCTCACATTAACTATTGGATTTTGAAATTAAGATTTTTTTAATCTTGCTATAGTAATCTATTTTATATATACAATATTCAAAGTCTTTATTTTACCTTCATATTTTAGTAATCTTGTTGTTGAATTTATCATATGATTTTTTATTTTGTTTATGATTCATTCATCCTTATATTAGAGTGTGAGTTTTTCTTATATAATCTCTGGAAGATATAATTACAACTGAGAATTTTTAAGAATTTTGAAAAAGGGATCTAGTTTGCAAAAAAAATAAAAAATGTGGCAATGATGCCAAAATCAAATGATGCGCAATGATGCCAAATTGAAAAATATATACACAACGTGTATCAAAAATCAAAAGATGAGCAAAGAGTGCCAATCAAATTTACAAAAGGCATAAAATTAGCCCACCAAAAGCAAGATTCTTCTCTTTCAAAATTTTTAAATCTTAGAAGAATTCATGTATCACTTGATATTTTTTAAAGGCTTGATTTTGGATTTCATGATTGTAACTAATTACTTTGATATATTATTGTATAAAATATTTTTTTGAAACCAAATCTTGAATGGATTTCTTTTTCTTATCTAATTGATTTTTATGATTTAGATCCTTGTCTTCAAAAGACGGTTTCCCCTATGAAAAGTTTGAGTTAAGGCTAACATGATCAGTTGCTCTGCTATTTTCTTGGATTTTGACGATATTTACTCATTGAGTCTTATAAATTTTTACTTCAATCACATGGAAAACTTATCATATTCAAACTTTGATTTAAAAAATAAACCTTTATTTGCTTTTGCTCTTGTCTTTTCATTTTTTTTAGTTTTTTTCTATTTTTAGTCTCTGCCTTTTTTCTATTTTACTTTTGTCCTCCTTTTTTGTGATGTCAAAAGGGGGAGTAATTAATTGTACTGGTTTCTTTATAGTTTGATTCTGTTATTAGATAATTAAAACTATATTTATCATTTCTCACTATTCCTTTTAAACTGTTCTTAAACTGTTCTAATTATTTTTGTGTTTACCATCATCAAAAAGGGGGACATTGTTGCAAATCTGATTTTATAAATTAGAATTTTGATGATAGCAAAAATTCATGTTTTTCTACGACTTCCTTGCCTACTAACATTTCAGGTCCACAAGATCAAGTACAACTCAAGGCGGCTCAAGATTGGGTAGATTAGGTCTGAGTCAGTATGTAATTTTCTTTTCTTGAGTCTATTATAAATGATGTGTCTCCTGATGCTAAGTAACCTTGCACACACATGCACATGGGGGAATATTCTGTCTGTTGGTTAGAGTTCTCTATATTGATCAGATCATCAGGAACGATCCAAACATCATCTTGGATGATCTATTAAAAAAAGAAATCCTAATTAGGACATCCTGGTTATGGAAACCATCATTAAGCACATCATCTAAGATGATACTCAAATCGGTTGGAATGATAGGCTCAAATCAGAAAGAATTAGCTGCCATATCTATTTAGGTATTCTTTATTTTTAGAAATCGTACAAGACATTGTCCTAGATGATGTAGCATAATTATTCCTAAACTAATATGGTAATTAAGGAAAGTAATTAATATTTGATTGCACGATCATATTGGCTTGGATGATTTCAAGATCATCAGGGATGATCTCTTGGACAATTAACATCGACCAACTTCTATTCAGGGCGATGCTCAGGACGAGCTTCACAGATTTGAACTAATCATCGGGGACGATCGTGAGATCGGCCTAGATAATCAAGCTATTTTTTCATCGTCCATGCATCCTTTCAGACCTGTTGTTTGGATGATATTCAAGGATTTGTACTGATCATATATAATGATATTTTAGTGGCCTAGACAATATGACCAAAAATCTTTTGATCATCCCAAAATGTCTGGTCTGATTCAGAAAAATTTATGTTGATCATCCAGGATGATATCCATATCGTCCTGGAAAATAAAGTTGGTTTGTATAAAATTAGAGCTATTCTAAAAAATTTCTATTTAAGAGCTCTTATTTTATGTAATATCTCAAGTTTTACTGTTGTTCTAACCAGAGAGAGCTAAGAGGAGAGGGAGAGAAAAGGAGAGAGAAAGAGGATCTCGAGAGGGGGAGTTTATAAGGGAGTTCACAAAGGTTGTTCCAAGCAATGATCCATCATCATCATCTCTAGTCATCGTCCTTAGTTCTTTGGGGGTTCTAGAGAGGTAAACTTCAGTATTTGATCAATGTTCTCTGCCTGCTTCTGGAGGAAACAAAAGGAGTTGGGTTCTTTGCCTCCTTCTAGAGGAAGCAAAAAGAGTTTGGTTCTTTGCCTGCTTTTGGAGGAAGCAAAAGGAGTTGGGTTCTCTTCCTCACCTGGGTTGGTGGAAAGGAGGTCTGTATAGGCTTCTCCGCCTTGCTGTGAGGGAAAAAAGGAGAGATACTGAGTTTAGTGCAATACTCAGAGGGTGCATCGGGGAGTGGATGTAGATCATGTTGACTGAACCACTATAAATTATTGTGTTATTTATTACTGCTTCCGCATTTAACTTCCGCACTTTGATTTCAATGGTGAATCTTGGTTTTTGTTTTAATATTGTGTTTTGATCGAAAGATTTTTCAAAATGACAATTCACCCCACCCCCCCTCTTGGTTAGCCTTGGTACTAGTTCATAAGGGCTTAACATCCCTAACGAACTTTCAAGGTCTCTGCAGTTTAGATGACCTCAGTAAGGAATGAGGCCAATAAGGTGCTAGAGTGTGCTAAGAGAGTGTTTAGGAAGTTCTTAGTGTGGTTTTGAATTGTTTTAAACACCTAGTTTTAAAGAATCTTGTAAATTTGTATGGGTTTGACATATTTTACTAATTTCATTTTGTTGACTGCATTAACTAATAAACTTGGTTTAAGAAAGCTTTCATGGATAATTAGACGTGTCTAGAGGCTATTTAGATACAATTTAGTGAGTTTGACATAAAGATCTATAGTTTAAATCAATAAGAACATTCATGCAAGGGGTTCACCTTTTAAAGTTAGTTGACCATGTCAACTCACCTTGGCATGGCTCATGTATTACTTATGTTCACGTAAGGAATGATGTAAAACAAGCTTGTTTGATTGAAAGGGTTAGTTTGATTGTAATCAATAGTTTGATCGAAACTGGCAAAGTTTTACCAATTTTTAATAAAGTTTACCATATAAAACATTAACTTACCAAGGTTGACCAATCATGCTCAATCTTCTAGGAGCTGAATTTAGACACATTTTAATGATATTCTTGAATCAATTGACATTTGAGATTGAGTCAAATTGGGTTTGTGAGTGGGTTCAGGAACTAGTGTTCATGAATTCAATGCATTAAGCTCCAAATGTAGTAAATTGAATATTGACTTAACCCTAATTACTACTAAGAGCACTGAACTAGGAATGTTCATTAAACTTTAGGATTTTGGTGTTAAGATGGTCTATGAAATAATAGAGGTCTATAAATAAACCCCCAATAGGTGTGATGAACTTGGAAAATAAACCACACATGTTGTCGTTGACTTTAGTTAACAACTTAATATAGAAAATTTCTTTGTTATTAAATTTTGAGAGTTGACTAATTTGATTTTTTTTTAGTTTGAATTGGTTTGGGTATTTGAAAAGGAAATGATTCTACATAAAAAGATTCTAGTGGTTAGATGAAAAAGAAACCATGAAATCATATCTCTGATCATCATGAACTAAAAAGAATTGAAGCCATTAGGGATGCTTATACAATTCTTAAAAACTTAATATTTGACATTTTATGGGAGATGTATCCCAAACACAGATATTTGCATGGTTCGATCAGTACAACTATCTAATCAATTTGAATTCATAAAGAAAGTATAATCAAATGGAGACAACATTTATCTTTATGTTCAAAATTTTGAGTGCAACATGGGTGGTGCTATGTGGGGTGTTATCCATAATTTTGCAAATAATATTTAATTTGGAATGGTGCAATAGGGAGATCGATTCAACACTAGAAGGTTTAGTGTTAAGGAAAACAAGCCTAAATGTTGGGACTCACACCTAGCCTTAAAAGAATAAGATTTAGACTTAAAGGGATATTTATCCTAAATAATGAGATTTAGAAGGAAAAATAAGGTTAACTACCCAATCATCTAGAATTTAAAAGAAACCTCAGGGGATTACATAAATCATGGGAATAAAGTGTAGAATTAAATGGGATTTCTTTTGTAAATAAGAGCATATAGGATAACATTAAAAAGGGTTTAAACCTATAAAGAATTTTTAGTACAAAAACACAGGAAAACATGTGAAGTTGGTCTACTCCTAATAGAAACTATTAAAGGTCTAAATAAAGGATATTGGTTGCCATGAAATTTTGATTAAACCTAATGGCTATTTTTGTCAGAGCATACAGAACACCATTTTTGGATATATAAGAATGATTTTAAAAAGGGTTTAGTCCCCTCATCAAAATGGTGTTCTATATGATCCTAAAGATTATTTTTGGAAAAACAAGAATGATACCAAGAATTTATATACCTGATCGGCCAATATTAAAAAGAAGAGGAAAAATTAAATGTCCTTGTCTATCCTTAAGAATCGCCAAACAATATAAATGGGCTTTAGGGTGTTTTGAGATCAATTAGTTTTAGTGTATTTGTCCATAGCCACTCCTATCATTTGGACCCAATTTTATACGTTAGTTTAACAATGCTAGCAATTTATACCATAAAAATTTTTTTAGTACATCAACCATTATAATACTTATTATAGTATCATCCAATGATAAATAATGTAGGGTTATCTCCATTACAATCTATCGACTAAAACAATTCTTCTTGGAAAGTTCATTTGAAAACTAATTAATCGCGAGCTTGAATAATTTTAGTTTTGTATAAGTTGAGGTTTTGTTGGGCTTCATCCACCTTTATTTTAAATCTTTTAGCTGTTCCAATCAATGATTTGTATTCTTTTATGAAGTTATATTATAATTTATCGCAATTCTGAGTGAGCGTAAATACACTACCAAAGGATTAACGACTTCTATGCCTAAGTCTAAATAATATAACATAGATTGAGTTAGAGTTTTATATGTGGTCTAATATACCAACAAAGCTTAAACAAAACTTTTTATTTAATTGATGCTTATTATTTTTTAAGGTCTTCTTTAAGATTGAACCACATTTTAATAAAAGGCATCAACCAATCCGTTTAGCTAAGTATAGTTGATTATTGAGCATCTCCAATTACTTTTATGGCATCTAACATTTTTTTTTTATTTTAGTATGTATGAATGAAGGATCGTTATTTGATATAATTTGAGTATGAATCCTAAATTGATATGCAATATAATTCTTGAAACAATTTAGAACATTATGAGCTTTAACATCTCTCAAAAGAATCGATTCTTCCCACTTTGACAAGTTATATGTAACACCTAATATAAATTTATGAACTCTGGAAGGTGGTAGATAAATCTAATTTATGATATCCATTGCCCAATTTTTAAAAGGCCATGAAATAATGGTTAGTTATATTATATTTAATGGTTGATGTAGAAGTGCACCATGCACCTAGCATTTTTTATAATGATGTGCAACATTCATGTATTCATAGATATTGATGGCCAATAATATACCATTAGTTTTATTTTCATCTTCATTTTTGGTTTGGACTTATGTTAACAATATAATCTAACAAAAACTTCTATTATCTTATTTTCTTGCAAGCATTCAATGAAAGTTTTTTTCTAATCTAACATTTCAACATTTACTGAAAAATAATTTTCTCTATGATTTGGAATTTTCTATTGTCATATTCAAAGTCTATGGATGACAAGGCCTTATTACCTTTTATTTACTTTAGAATTAAATCTTCTTCAGGGTAAGCTACAACATCAGCTAGTTTTGCAAGGGCATCCACTATAGAGTTTTTTTATTTATTTTCTTTGTAAGGGAAACCCACAAAGGTTCCTACGCGTTGATTAAATTAAAAGGTTGCACGATCCTTAAAGCACCCAAGCTCTCTACTTCTCAGAAGAGCTGCAAGAAAAAAAACAAGAAAGAAAAGTCCTAAGAGCTTGAGTTCCCCACTACAGAACTATACAAAAGGACCTAGGTACATTCTATGTTGCTCAAGCGCGAGCACCCAAAAAAGGAGAAGACCAAAAAAATTGAAAGGCTCCACTTCGCCATACTTAGATCCAAGCCATCCAGCACGACAACAAAAATTTTTTTGCAAAAAATCTTATTGGAAAAACGGACATTACATTAATATATATAAGGATGAAAGCATAGATTAGCTAGACACTCAATCAAATAAGCATAATAGTCCAACCAATGATAAAAAAAAAGCCCAAATAGGATCACAGTAAGAAAATAACCACCATTTTCCAAAGTCAACAAACTATGAACCCAATAAGTAAGAGACAACTTACAGCTAAGCCAAATGTAGCAATCACCAAACCAACCAGTCAAAGAAACATAATGCCTATAGCCACCAGGAAAAGCAAGGCAACCCAGGGCATAGAAAAGAATAATAGGAGAAGAAGAATAGAACCCAGAAATAAAATAACCATCCAAATGCCAATAGAACTCCAAGAGATCAAGACCAACACAAAAATAATACAACCAGTCCAGAACCAGCCCAACCAAGCCCTTATACAGTAAGGCCAATAACTTAAACCAACCATCTAGAGAATTAGGAAACCAAAGATATGTGAAAGGCTGAAAATACAAAAATTCAAAAGAAAACACCCGAAAAAGAAATATGTGAAAGGACGAAAGTGTTGGGAACGCCTTCCAAAATCCAAAGCTTGAATATAATGTAAGAGAAAAAAAATTAATCAAGATCACCTGCAAATAAACACACCCAATCACTCCAATAAAAAAAATGAATAAATGAAAATAGTAACTCACGTGAACTCAAAATCCTCTCAAAATTTAAAATAGTTTGATATTTCTGTTGAATGTTAAAAGGAATGTCACCAATGATGTCAACCATGCATTGAGGTACATGATTTAATAGAAGATTAAGAATCTACTTGCCATCCTTGATGAACTACAAAATTTTTAATGAAGTAATAGAATGAATATTAAAGTAAAAGTCAATAGACCTAAAATAAGGCCAGTTTTCTTGCCATAAATGGGTACAATCATTCCTAATATCCAATATAATAAAAACTTCTCCTACCCACATAGTACTAAATAATCTTTTCCATCTATCAATTGAATCTTCATAAAATAGCACAATTTGTGATGCTTGTTGTGACAATGCTTATTCTTCATGAAAGTAGCCCAAAGGGAGTTACTAGTTTTGAAATTCTACAAAACCTTATAAGAGAATCTTTCAACCATGTCATAAATGGACTTACTCCCATATCCATCATCTTCAATGAGACTAGTGCAAGAATCTCGTAAGCTAATGAATCTTATTAGTTGATGAAGTAGAACACCAAACTAATTTTTTTATATCTAATCTATCACAAACATGAAGATAATGGTTTGAAAAATGTTGTTAGACATGTATAAAAGAACACTTTAAATCAAAACAAATGTAGTCCCCATAGAAAAAATTAAATTAAATTCTCAAGTAGATAATTTAGTTTTTATGCTAGCAAACAATTTTTCATAAAAAGATTATTCTTATTGACATTTGTGCAACTTTCTTTCAACCAATATCCTGCAATTCCTTGCAAATAAAGTGCTCTTCTTGTTATTAAACTTGAGACCACTTTCAATCTCAAAAATATTAGGCAACATCATGATTCTCTTTCTACTTTTACTAAACCCTTTGAAAAACATAATAATATCTTTAGCAAAGAAAAGATGTTAGATCTTTAAACCACCATCTGTCATAAAAGTTAAGCTTTTATAATAAGTAAAGAAGGAAGTCAAACCTCTAGAAAAATATTTAACATCTATAATATAAAGTGCAAGATATAATGGATCTCATTATCTTCCACCATGGGCAGCTATGAAATACCCATTAGATTGAACATTAGTAATAATAGAAAATAAACTATTTGCAATTATACTTTTAATCACCATTATGCAACAATCATTGAAACCAAAAAGATAATGAACCTTAAAATTGAAAGTTCAATAAACATTATAATGAGCTTTAGGAATATCTAGCTTAAAGATTAAATTAACCACTAGCACGTTTTTTATTAATGTCATGAATAACCTCCTAAGTTAATAAGACATCATCAGAGTGAAAGCCAGTAAAGGTTTCTAAACCTTGTGAAACTACCCTGAGGCCCACCATGGGGGGGGGGGGGGGGGGGGGGGGGGGGGGGGGGGGGGGGGGTGAATTAGTTCTATGAACAATATTCTTGACTTCAAAATAACAATAAAAATTATTTTGAATTACTTTTTTGAAATTGAAAATACTAGATTCTGGAAGTGAGAGATTTTTATAAAAACTACTAAGGTTTATTATGATGAAATTTTTATCTTCCTGACAAAGAAATAATTAACATTTTTTCAAGCAATTTTAAATTGAAGTGAAATGAAAGAAATGTGAAAGTGTGAAAAGGAAAAAACACACCAGAGATTTTTATAGTGGTTCGTTCAACCTTAACCTATGTCCACTCCTTGGAGTCCTTTGCTCTGAGTATTCGCAGTACAATAAAATGAATTTCCTTTTACTTCCAAAGCAAGGTGGAGAAGCCTTTACAAAATTACTTTCACTAAACCTTTTGTGTGATAGAGTGATGGATGCTATGTTACCCTTTTGGTGATGGTAGTGGACCTTGACTTATTTTTCTCCCTCCTAAAGAAGGTAGAGAACCTCTGCTCCTTTTTCTCCCTCATGGAAAAGGAAGAGAACCTTAACTCCTTCTTCTACCTCATAGCAAAGGTAGAGAACCTCATTGCCATGACTAGAAGCCTCTCTAGTTAGAGAGCTTCCAAATAACTAACCAAAGCCATAGAGGGAGCAAGGGTGTAGCTAGACCAGAGAAATCGTGTGATCCCCTCACACTACTTCCCCTCCACGATCAACCTCACCTTCTCCTTCATCTCTCAAACTCTAATTTCTTCTCAAAAGCTCCTCTCTCAAAGTTTCCCCTTCATTCACACGCTCCTCCCTTGATTTACAAGAGAAACTTTAAATAAAGCTTTTGTTATAGGCTTCATGAAACCCTAAAAATTCAAGTTAGCCATTACTATTTGTATAATATGATTAAGTTTAGAATAGTATCAATAAATCAAAACTAGTTTCATCAATATGAACACCTTAAACACTACAATCAATAGATCTTCTAGTATGATTTGAGTAATTTTTTCTATTCATAAGGGATGATTCCTGGGATGATTAAAAATCCATTCTACAAATCATCTCGTACTGCTATCTTTGTATAGTATGGTTAGTTCATTACAAAAGGTTCATCCAGTACGATATGAATAAAGTAGTGTTAAATTAGTTCAAAGATCAAAAATTTTTTTTGGTATGTTCACTATTACGGCCAGATTTCATCTCTATTATTCATATGGTACAAGTAAGATCATATAATATGAGCATATATCTTTAATTAATCTATGATTTGATTGACTAATTATGGGGGTTAATTTTAGCATAATTTCAAATAGTCATACATTGCAATTGAGATTGTGTAGTAATATTAGTTCAAGACTCAAATTTTAAAATCTTACTTAAATTAATCTAATGGTTAGTGTTTTTAGATTGTAAAAAATCTTACGGTATGATCTTGATCATACAGTATGATTAGTTCACAAAATCTACTTTCACCAATTAGTTGTTAATCTTATTCTAGATAACATATCACACAATATGGTTAAAAGTCATAAAGTATTATTAGTTAAAAAATTTAATTTAAAAAAAAAAATTCTCTCCCCCTACGTGATTGCATGGTAACGCAAATTACATACACTCTTATTCAGCATGACTCAAGAAGTAAAAAATAAAGAATATAAAATTATAAACTCTTTTATTTCCTATTCTACCCAATCTTTAGTCTTTAATAGTCTTAAGATGTATATATCTTACCTGAAATGATAGTGCTCACAAACCAAAGAAATATCTAAAATATTAAGAGAGAAAAGTAACAATTCAATCAATAAAATTTGTCATCTTCAAAATTATAGACAAAAGATATTGGATTGCAACAATTTCCCCCTTTTTGATAACTTCAAATAATGTTCGTTGAAAGGTAACATAATTATTCTTTTCTCATAAGCTCTCCCTCACTAGGTGATGGATTTAAAAAATAGGGTTTTCCATTTTCAAATTTATTTATTTTTTAAAGGACAATAAAAAAGAAAAAAATAAAAAAATAACTAACATAAACACAAATATCTATTAAAATATAACGAAACAAACATTACATTTTCTCCCCCTTTCGACATCATCAGAAAGAGGAGTAACAAATAAACAGATAAAGTAATATAATAAATAATAGTGAGACAAAATAGACTCAAACTACATGTAAGGTGGATCCTAATTAACTGGTGATTGAATGAATTGATGGATGGAGGCAAATTGGTTGTTAATTGAGGAAAATCATTTGTCAAACCATCTCATGTCTTCCTAATGTTGTTATTTTTGTTACTAAATTTGGTAATCCAAACTATTTTTTTTTTTAGTTAAAACCCATTATGGGGCCTATGCATTAATATAAAGAAAAGGTTACATAGTCCTTAAAGAATATGATCAGCTCACTAATGTTCCAACGAGCTACAAAACAATGTAAAGAAAAACATAGGAGATGAAAGTCTCCACTAATAAAAATGTAATATAACTTAATAACTAGCTACTGATGCTACAGATATCCATCCAAAAAAGAAAGATGTAATAAAAGAAAGGAAGCATGATCTTTCTGCTAAAAATGTATATGACATCCATAGTCCCCTTAACCTGCAAAAGAAAAAAGTTGCAGAGAAAAAGGATGTGATACAAAATTTTATAGATAAACCACATAAAATAAAAAGGAGGATAAAGCTGATAGAGCTCATGATATAATTAGTTGAAATAGGCTCATACAGGTAAACCACAAGCCACTCATTCCAACCCTCAGGAGTAAACACCATCCAGTAGCCTAAGGGACCTAACTAGCAAAGCATAAGGCCAGCAAATACAGAAATTCAACACCTCCAGTAGATCAGAAAAACACAGCCTAAAGGCAATCTAGAATATGAAGTGGAATAAAGAACATAAATAGCATGGCTTAAGGTCACCAGTAATACAACTAAAATCCTCCAGCATATCGCCAATACCCCACCCAAGAGAACCCCAGCACCTAAAGTGGTACCAAAACCAAGCCAAATTCCCAGGATTATATAAACCATGAATATAAACACTACAGCCCAAAGACAAACTCCAATAATTACCCCAAGTCAGCCAAAACTGCCACCTGAAGGTAGGAGAGTACCAATGGGAAAACCAATCAGCAACCTCATATGTGCAATCACTGCTCTAGTCTAGATCCACCAAGATAATAGCTAAAATGAGGAAAACAAAGAGATGCCAATAGAAAAATGACAATGATAGTAGAAACCCAAAACACCTCCAAAAAAGCCACAGTCCAGAGCTAAAAAACCTCCAACAACTATAAAAACGAGCAACAGGAAAGAAAATAAAAATAATGAAAAAAGATGAAACAAAAATCCAGATCAACAAAAGCAGCCAATTGAGAAAAACCAACACCTTGACCATACAGCAAAATAGAAGGCCAAAAGAGAGCCTCTAGCAACCAAAGCTAGAGCACCAGCCCTTACTAGAAAAGGAGCAGGATAATCTAATAACAAAGGAAACCAACACAAGAAGATCCAAAAAAGCCCCAAGGAACACTAGGCCAGCCAAGAAAACCACCCCCAGCAAAACTAATTAAATTTTAACATAAGGGAATACCAAGGCCATCCAATCAAAAGAGACCTTTAAGAGCATCAAGAAAGTTGGCCTCATTATAAAAATAAAAACATGGTGCAATTTCTCAATATGATAGCAACATTGGCACTTGGAAGGTAACAAAAAACCCTTTTAATTACATTATCATGATTGAAAATAAATCTATGAAGAATTCTCCAAATAAAAAAAGAAAAAGTAGTTGGAATGCTCTTATGCCAAATCAAATAGAAGATATTATTACTGTTATGACAAGTTCTGAAGGTAGGCCAAGCCTTTTGAAAGTGAAAGTCACCATCACCAGATAAATCACATAAGATAATGTTCTTAGAATTAGTGTTGATATGAATGTTAAGAATTTGATGTATCAGGAACAACATTAGTAAGTTTCTTTTAGTCTCAGCAATTCTTTGAAAAGAAATAATTAACCTTAGTAGAAGCAATAGAAGATGAATTTAAGATAGAATCAATAAACTTTTTGTCAAGGCAACAATCTTGCCGAAAGAATGCATTAACTTCACCAAGGCCCCAAGAGATGTAAGGTTCAACCTTCCATTTAATCTTACAAAGCCTATGCCTCACTCGAGAATCACCTTGATTAAAATAACAAGTAGAAGGATGATTTCCAAGACAATGTTTGGAAGATATAAAATTAGCCAAAAGGCTCGTTTTAGTACAAAAATTATACAAAAGTTTGATGGAGAAAGCTCGAGCCAAAAAATTCATGTTTTTACAACCTAAGCCCCCATCATCCATAACACTATAACAATTATCCCATGCAGCCCAAGTAATTTTTGAATTACTAGAAGCGCCTTTCCAAAAAAAAATTGTTAATAAGTTTATGCACACGATTATAGACAGCTTGAGTAGGACGAATAGTTTAGAAACTATAAACCGGTAAAGGGGAATCCCAAGAAAGCAATTTATTATGAATAGAAGCAATAAGCTCATCAAATAAAAAGGTTTTCCTTCTACCTTTAAAGAGAGGAACTCCAAGGTATTTAATGGGAAATTAACCATGTGTAAAGCAAGTTAAATATTTAAGAGCCAAAATATTGTTGTAAGGGTTACTCTTAGCAGCAATAAAATAGTTTTTATTCTTGCTGAAAGATAAACCACTAAGCATCTCAAATTTATTAAAAAAGTTAATAAGTTTTTTAATCCTATTGGAAGAAGTATTAGTAAAATAATAAAGTGATATGCAAAACAAAGATGAGAAATGGGAAAATCACCTAAAGTTCTAAAATAAAGACTTTGACTTTTCTAAAAAAGATTGATAATGCCTTTAGATAAAAAGTTAGCAGCAATAATAAACAAATCAGGAGAAATAGGATCCCCTTACCTTAAACCATGAGAGGATTTAAAGAAACCATTAGTAGTTTCATTCACCATAATAGAAAAAAATAGACACCTTCAATATAGTTTTTAATAAGCTTATCAAAAATAAAATCAAAGCAAAAACACTTTAGAACATTATAAATAAAGGACCAGTCAATATTGTCATAAGCCTTAACAATTCAAGCTTTAAAATCAAATTCCCCCCTCTCACACTAACATCCAAGTCATGGAAAAATTCTTGAGCCAACAAAATAACATCCGTAATAACCTTACCTTTCACAAAACCCATTTGTGTGGTTGAGATTATCATAGGTAAAAGAATAGTGAAATGATTCATGATAATTTTAGAAATTAACTTATTAAAAAATGTATAGAGACTGATATGTCTAAAGTCATTCCAAGTGTTAACAGAGTTGGACTTAGGATTAAGAACAATAGAAGCAGACATAAGAAATTTAGGAATAGGGTTACCAACAAAAAATATTGAGTAGTAGCAAAAATATCATTATTAATAATGTGCCAAATTTTTTAAAAAAATTGAGTAGTAAACACGCAGCCACCGAATCATTATTCATACCAAACAAATTATCTTTAACCTCCTCAAAAGAAGGAGGTTTGGAAAGATTCAAATTATCATCAAGGGTAATAAGATTAAGAATAAAGGAATGAACATCATTCAAAAGCGGGTTAAAATAATTATTAAGATGATTTTGAAAGTGGAGGACAGCTAAATTAGAAATTTCCTCCACATTCTCAAAAACAGAACCATCAACATGTTGTATTTTATTATTACCATTTTTAGCCCTTTTCCTCTTAACCAAGGCATGAAAGTATTTAGAATTTATAACACCATCAACGAAGTTCTTAGAAGCAGATTTTTGTTTCCAAAAAATCTCTTCATGAGCTTGGAAATTAAATAGACCCTATTTAGCTTTTTTTAAAAGAGAAAAATTAGCATCAGAAGGATCAACTTGATAAGTGGCTTCAATATTCTCATCAAGCTGCTTAGCCTCTAAAATGTTAGAAAAAATATTTCTAAACACATTATAATTCCACCAATTTAAAACCTGTTTAAGTCGTTTTAGCTTAAAATAAAGCCTCCTCATACCAAAATAAGAGTTATCCTGGTGAAGAGGAGCTTGCCAATTATTCTCCACAACCTCAATAAAAAAGAATCATGAAGTAACCACATGTTTTGAATTTTGAAATGGGAAAAAGCATGTAACTTTCTAAAATTAAGACTAATAAGAAGAGGGAATGGTCATACAAAGTTCAACTAAATGATGCACATTAATAGAACAAAAATAATTAAGCCAAGAGTCATTAAAAAGCATACGGTCCAAACATTGCCAAAAATGACCTCTATTCCAGGTGAATTGATTACCAGAAAAATCAATATTAATGACATTACAATCCAAAATAAAATTTCTTAAGTCCTCCATAGATCGATAAGACAGATAGGAACCTCCAATCATTTTAGAAGGATTATTAATAGCATTAAAATCACCACCAACAAGCTTAGGAAAAGTTATAAAAACTATGAAATTGAACGAGTTGGTCCAAAAGTAATATCCTAATGTAACGGGAAGAACTAATATACACAAAAGAGGAACAAAAATATAAATTAAAAACCTCAATTTAATAATGTATAACTTGGGAAAAATCACCAATAACATCAATCTTAACTAAATTCTTCCAAAAGACCCAAATCTTGTTAGCCATGTTTGAAATAGCATAATTAAAACCCAAAAAATGATAGGTGCTCATGAATCTAGATGAAGAAATGAGAGGCTCAAGCTAAAGAAGATTAGAAACATTATGAATATGACATAAATGCTTCACACAAATTCTAGAAGAAGGACAACCAATACCTCTCATGTTCCAGATAACAGAATTAAACATAAAGAAACAAAATTAATGGGAAGTATGTGAGCGAGTGTTTCTAGGAGGTTGAAAAGAAATATACTTAGGTTTCCTCCCTCTTTTACTATGAACTTTACTAAAACTAGTATCATTATCATCCATGGAAAAGCATAACAGCAATATGCATATCCTCAATATCAGAAAAAGCATCACTATTATAACTAGAGGTAGAAGGCGTCTTACTACATTTTGATGGTTTCTTTGGGGAGTCTATTGAGGACATTCATCCCCCTTAAACATACCATCATCCTCCAAATTATTAGGAGGAGGGAAGTTATGCTCGAAAGCAACAAACTCACCATCCTTTAAAGGGATGTCATTCCTCTCACCTTCTTTGAAATGCAATTGAATAGCAACATCAGCTCCAATCTTAAATTCATGTTCATTTAAAGGTTTAGATGGAGTATGGGATAACATAATACCATTAGAATCATTAAAATTTTGATTCATAATGCAAGAAGGGTTAGTTTCAATAAAACCATCATTTTGGATTTCAAAAGTAGGCAAATTATGCACCATATCAATAGAAAAATTAGTCAACATTTCAGCGATAACTCCCTTATCATAATTAAAGAAACAACATTAGCAACATTTGGAAGAGGATCCTCAATAGAAACCACCAAAGGCTCTTCAAGAGCTTAGGTCAGATTAGAGGCACTGCCCTATAAAGGAACTAGAATGGGATTAGCAACTTCTTGACCAAACACCCCATCCTTTTGTTTTAAAGATTCCTTTTCTCTACGAAGATGGGGATGCTTCCAAAAACAATCATTTATACCATGACCATGCATCTTGCAAAAAGAGAAAAATATAGGTAAATTTTCAAACTCAATTTCTTGGAAATACCCCTTAACATCTGATGCAATCCATATTTTGCTAGAATGTTTTTTAGAGATATCCAATTCAACCAATACAAGAGCAACAGACCGCCTCGACACATAGGCAGTGGCTTCATCCATTTATAATAGATGACCAAAGATAGAGGCCATACAAAAAAGGATTTGATAATTAAAAAATAAAAATCTCAAATTAGGAAAAGAAATCTAAATAGGAGCAATAGGCGATTCCTCCCTAACATCAAAATCTTGAGTTCATTTAAGCAATCGGCTTGGACACGCTTGAATGTAATAAGATCTCTTAGACTGCTATAATCAAGATCATTAGAAAGGTGGATAGAAACATGTCTTTGATCAGGTAAACCAATATGAAGTGATCTGGAAAGCTTTAGGTTAAGGAAAAATTTACTTATAACATCAAGATTCAGTCGCCTCAAAACTAATTTACCCACTAGCGTCAAAGAATAGGGAGTATCCAACAGATCAACAATAGATTCCTCAAAAAAAAAAAAAACAACAAAAGATTCCTAAAAAAAAAAAAAAAATGGTTGGACGGCCCTTAAAGGAAGAATGAACAAAATTCAATTTAGGAGAAGAAGATGCATTACTAGCCAGAACATCTTTGAAGGATCTAGATTTCCCCTCAACCAGGAATGATGATGATGTATTCATCATCATCCAGCACCGATAAACTAATTAAACTTCAAAATAAACAAACAAAAGAAAACAAAATAGGAAAAGTAGTAGAGATCGAACGAAATAAGCAAAGAAAATAAGCCAGGAGGGCCAAACACCAATGTGCGAGATAATGTCCTAGAATCTCCTCAAATGCTAAAGCCAAAGAGACATTGTAATCCAACCTAGTTTCTAACCACTCAAGCCACTAGATTAGGTCATCATGAGGGAAATTGATGTAGGCATGTACAAGTGGTGGTATTGGTGGGGTTAGAGGTCCACCATCTATAGAAGCTTTCCCTTCTTCATCAAAGTCTAGCACAGTGTGTGCTTGTCCCCAATGGAAAATGATACAAAAGGAGGCATTTATATAGAAAATAGGAACATTATCTAATGGAGCAAAAAAGGTGAGTTAGTATTTGTGGGTTAGGATATTTTCTAAGATGTGTCCTAAGGACACATTTTGTTTTCTACAGATACTCGGATGTTGAATACAAGTAATGATATAGATATAGTCTAAAATCATTTGGGCTTCACCAAATTTGGTATTTAACATAATTAGGCAAGTTACTATCGAGAGAAGTGGAATTATGTTTACTTAATCTCTAGCTTTTAGTATAATTGATGTTGTAAGGATATGCTGAATGATATGGGCATTCTAAGTTAATGTTCAAACAAGGGGTTGGTGTTGTCTTGAAGGCACATTTTGAAGTAGCAGATTGATGGAAGTCCAATCAAAATCATTTGATAGTAAGGATTTGGGACAAACCTTGGGTAAAAAGTCCTATATGGTCTTCAAAATTGGCTTTAGTGATTTCTACATTTTGATGGTAGAACAAAGAAGACATGGAAGAGATTTTTAGATTTATCCTAAGATTGGTTAAGAATTCATAAAGAAATTCAAAAAAGAAAGGAAAGGCCAGTGTAAGGAGAAATTAAAGAGTTGTGGAGGTAAAGAGGTTCATAAACTCAAAATTAAGGGCAGGTTAATTTAATATCTGAGATAGAGTGATTTTTGCCTCTTTGTACTTATGGTAGGCTTCTTCATCCATGATGGAGAGAAAATGATCTTCAAAGTGACTATAGGAGGAGAAGCTCCCTAGAGTCATTCTACTGTGTTTTCTTCCACCATCCATTGGACATGAAAGTTTGGAGAGTAGGAGATTGATAGAAGTTGAGTGAAGTGAACTAATAAAATCCTCTAATTTATAGATTTATAGGTCATCATATAATATAATTGTGGTTCATACGGTACGATCAGGTTAGTTTTATTTTTCTAGATAACTTATCAAAAAAATATGACATATCGGACAATACGATCATGATATCATACTGGATGATCTCAAGGAACTGTGTTCATCCTAAGGGGTTATCTGTAAGGTGTTTGACCAAAAATATCATATAGTATAAATAGGTGTTTGAATAGTATTAAGTGGAATTATTATCGTAATAGCCAAATAAAATTTGTACCAATCTAATTAGACATGTGGATCATATAGTATGAAGAGAGGTATCGTACAATATGATTGGCAATAACTTTGTACTAAATGGTTTCACTTTCTCAATGGTTAGTGACATGTGGATTGCACAGTATGAAGAGAGGTATTGTACAGTATGATGTGAATATTTTATTGACCAAATATAATCTGGACCGTTCATTTAAATGAGGGGTTGAGATAGGTGTATATTGTACAATATGAATGTTGTATGTAAAGTATGATACTAATAAACTTTGGAAGATTGTGTGACTCTATAAAGTGTGTGTGTCTGATGACAAGGAAACATCTTAAACCAATTTTGTTTCATACTAATAATCATTACAGATCTATTTTCTAGTTTATGATTTTAATGATAGCAAACACTTTTATTTCTCTACGATTGCCTTATCTACTGACATTTCAGGTTCACAAGATCAGACTGCATTTTGGAATTAGCTCAAGATTGGGTAGACTAGGTCTGAGTCAGTTTGTACCCTTTTTCCTTTATGGAGTCGTTTGTATTTGATGTGGCTCCTGATCCTATGTAACTTTGCACACACACACCCTGGAAGAATTTTTTACTATTCCCTAGAGCTTACTATTTTTTGTAACATTGTCCAGTACGATGGGTTCAAAAAATATAAACCCTAATTAGGTCATCATCCTTGTTAAGGAAACCGTCATTAAACACATCATCCTGGATGATTTTGTATTGGCCAGGATGATAGGCTAAGTTCAGAAAGATTATGTGGTCAGATCTATTTTAGGAATTACTTATTTTTGGACATTATCCTGGTGGATCAGCTTGGCCTATCAGGATCAGCTCGGCCGATCCAGCACAATTTTTCTTAAATAAATATGGCAATCAAGGAAAGTAATTAATGGTGATTTGCACGATCACATTGTCCAGGATGATCTCAGGATCAGCCAGGATGATTTGACATTGGCTAGCTTCTTTCAAGGCGATGTTCAGGATGATTTTACTCATATTTGAACTAATCATCCATGATGATATCCTATCGGCCTGAATGAAATGACCAAAAAATTTCTAATTATCCCTAATCAACTGGGCTGATTGAGCATAATTTATGCTGATCGGCCAGGTTGATTTTTATATCGGCCTGGATGATAATGTTAGTTTTGCAAATGTATTTAAAGACCTCTTTCTTTCTCATGAAGAATGTCTTTGGCATCCATTGCAGCTTCGTTGTTTTGGGGGAAACTTGAAGAGAGAGCTTGAAAGGGAGTGAGGAAAGGGTGAAGTTTGAAAGAGGGAGAAGATCATGTGAGGGGGGACTCAAGTGAGTGTGGATGGGGATTCCACATGGTTGCTCCGGCAAGCTTACACCTTAGTACCATCGGATTCAAGGCTTATCTTGAGGTAGGTTCACATAAGAATAAGATCTCTTTGGTGTCAAAGGACCCGACAACTCTGCCGCACCGGGGAAGGTGGAAGTGATTTTGTAAGGGCTTCTCCGCCTAGCTGTAGTGGCTAAAGGAGAGACACTTAGTTTAGTGAAATACTTTGAGGGTGCCTCCGAGGAGTGGACATAGGTCAAGGTTTAACCAAACCACTATAAATCTGGTGTGTTCTTTTCTTTATTATTTCCGCATTTATTTTCCCGCATTGGGTTTTATTTGTGGTGAATCTTGGTTTGTGTTTTTGATCGAATGATATATTTTAAAATATCAGTTCACCCCTTTTTGGTTAGCCTTGAGACAAGTTCTTAAGGGCTTAACATCCCTAACGAACTTTTAAGTGGTATCAGAGCACGATTCATAAAAACTAAGTTTGAAAACTTTTTGAATTTTGATCCATGGCTAATTTTGGTAATCGTAGTATTGCGGAAGGTTATTCAATCTCCAGACCGCCTTTATTTGAAAATATTACTTTTGATTTTTGGAAAATTTGCATGTCTACTTTCTTGCAATCGATTGATTTTTATATGTGGCATATGATTTTAACTGGTTATTCATTACCGTCACAGGTTTTAGATATAGTTAAAACTAATATTCCTTTTAATCAATGGAATAGGGATAAACAAATCAATGCTCAATTGAATTCAAAATCTTTAAATTTCTTTTTCTGTTCTTTAATTTCTAAAGATTTTATGTATCCACGTGCACTACTGGTAAGGAAATTTAGGATAAACTATACACCATATACAAAGGCACTAGTGAAATCAAGCAATCCAAGTTGAATGTGTTAATGCATGATTATGAAATGTTTTTCATGAAATCTTATGAAATGACCTTCGACAAGTATACTAGGTTTATTCAAATTGTGACATTATTACATGCTTTAGATAAAGATTTTTTAAATTTTGAAAAAGTCAATAAAATTGTTCGTTGTCTACTAAATAAGTTTGAAACTAATATTGTTGCTATTTGTGAATCAAAAGATTTGAATTAATATTCTATTGATAATTTAATTGGCTCATTCATTGCCTACGAGCAATGTTTGGGTCACAGAATTTTGGATGCAGGTGAAATGATAGTGCTAGAAGCTGAAGATACAGAAAAAGTTAGCTTAGTTGGTGATGAAAGCAATGACTTGACAAGCAAATTAAAAGGCTCACCAAAGCATAAGCATCAACAAAAGTGGAATAAAGGTAAAAATGATAAGAATTTTAATATTTCTTCTGACATTATTTGCTTTAGAATTAGGAAGCCTAGATATATGAAAAATCAGTGCCCTAATTTGAGAATTCTTCCTCCAAAAGAAAAGGGTAAGCAAAGCAAATTATAAACTGGGGAAATAATGAAAAGCAAAAAAATTTTTGGGCAAATCTTGCTTTTGAATCATCTGATCAGGAGCAAGATGATACTTAAATTATTTTGTGTACCTTATTTTGTTTGTTCTTTTATTTTTGAGATTTTTTTTTTATTTCCTTAGATTTTTTAATCTTTGTCTTTAATTTTGCTTTTTATGTATTTTCTCTGATTTAACATACACATCACCTTTCTAAAAATGAAAAACTTACCTCCTGTTTTTTATTGAATTCTTATGAAAATTGTGTTTGACTTCTCTAAAAATAGACAAAGGAAGGAAACTCATGTTTTTGACTCTCAATCTCTATTTTCAAAAAGAGGTTATTCTACTTTTAATTTAAAATATTTTTGGAATTTTAAATTAGTTTTTAAAACTAAAATTTTTTATCTCCCTATATTTTATTTATCGCATAAGGATTTTTTTGCAAGTTTTTGAATCTAACTCATAATTTTCTTAATCAAGAAATTTGCTTTGTCAATAGGATGGGTTTACTTTTATTTTTAAAATTTTAGAAAGGTAGCATATTAAAAAAAAAAGGCTAATGGCGCCAAAATAAAAAAAAGGCCAATGACGCCAAATCAAAAGATGCGCAATGACATCAAATTGAGAAAGATACACAAAATGTATCAAAAGAAAAAGATGCGTAAAGTAAGCCAAAAGACTGACAAGAGGCATAAAATGAGCCCACAAAAATTAATGCTTACCATACTTGTACTTCTTTAAACTTAAGAAAACCCTTCATACTTTCGATACTTGAGTTTGAAAATCATGATTCCTGATTCAACAATTCATGCATTAATCTTCTATTAGATATATTTTATGAAAGGAGTTTTAAAAAATGACTAATTCTTTTTCTAATTTATTCTTTGATTTAGATATCGATTTAAAAATTTTTTGAGCCTTTTAAAAGAACTTGAGTTTCGATTATCAAATTCTGAATTTCTAACCTTTTCTGGGCTATGCGTTGTCAATACAATTATATTAAGTTTTTGATTAAAACCAAGAGGTAACTTTCTCATTTTAAGAATATTTGTTCTATTCACTAGATCAGTGATTGTTTTTGTCTTTTAATCATTTTGTTCTTATTTTTTGTGTCCCTTCTCCTTTTGATAATGTCAAAGGGGGAGAACGTATTGTTGTTGTTGTATTTGTATCTTTTTTCTCTTTCAAAAAATTAAAAACAAATTTTTTTTATCTCCCCTATTTTTAAAAGTTTTATTCTAGTGTGGGGGAGATTAGAAGAAAATCTTTTCCTCTTTGCAAATTTAAATATCAATGTTTGCCATCATCAAAAAGGGGGATATTATTGTGGATCTATTTTCTGGTTTATGATTTTGATGATAGCAAACACTTTTATTTCTCTATGACTACCTTATCTACTGACATTTATGTTTCACAAGATCATACTGCAATTTGGAATCAGCTTAAGATTGGGTAGACTAGGTCTGAGTCAGTTTGTACCCTTTTCCCTTTCTTTAGTCTTTTGTATTTGATGTGGCTCCTGATCCTATGTAACTTTGCACACACACACCTTGAAAGAATTTCTGACTATTCTCTAGAGCTTACTATTTTTGGTAACATCATCTGGGATGATATTTATATTGGCTTGGACAATCAGTTCAAAAAATAGAAACCCTGATTAGGGCATCATCCTTGTTAAGTCAGCCATCATTAAACACATCATCCTAGACGATTTTGTATAGGCCAGGATGATAGGGCTCAATTCAGAAAGAATCCGCCGCCAGATCTATTTTGGAATTACTTATTTTGGACATCATCCCGGCCAATCCAGCACACATTTTCTTAAATAAATTTGGCAATCAAGGAAAGCAATTAATGGTGATTTGTATGATCACGTCGTCCGGGCCAATCTCAGGATCGGCCGGGACAATTTGACATTGGCTAACATCTTTTCAGGGTAATGCATAAACAATTTTCTACATATTTTAACAAATCTTCCATAACGATATCCTATCGGCCTGGACGATATGACCAAAAATTGTCTAATTATCCCTAACCGACCGGGCTGATTGACCATAATTTATGTTGATCAGCCAAGCCTATATTTATATCGTCCTGGAAGATAATGTTTATTTTGGCAGCCATTGTAGCTTCGTTCTTTTGGGGGAAACTTGAAGAGAGAGCTTGAAAGGGAGTGAGGAAAGGGTGAAGTTTGAGAGAGGGAGAAGATCCTGTAATGGGGGACTCAAGGGAGTGTAGAGGGGGATTCCACACGGTTGCTCCGGCAAGCTTGTACCTTAGTACCATCGAATTCAAGGCTTATCTTGAGGGAAGTTCACAAAATAAGAAGATCTCTTTAGTGTCAAAGGATCCGTCAACTTCACCGCACCAGGGAAGGTGGAAGTGATTTTGGAAGGGCTTCTCCGCCTAACTGTGGTGGCTAAAAGGGAGACACTTAGTTTAGTGAAATGCTCGGAGGGTGCTTCTGAGGAGTGTACGTATGTCAAGGTTTGACTGAACCACTATAAATTTGGTGTGTTATTTCCTTTATTATTTCCGCATTTATTTTTTTGCATTGGGTTTTATCTGAAGTGAATCTTGGTTTGTGTTTTTGATCGAATGATTTATTTTAAAATATCGGTTCACCCATTATTGGTTAGCCTTGGGACTAGTTCTTACGGGCTTAACATCCCTAACGAACTTTCAATAATAAATCAATAACACATAAATAAGTATATAAACAAATATGTGTAATTTTAAATACATATGAACAAATGCTTTCACATAATTTTTTTTAATTTGTTTTGAATTAAGCATGAAAGTCTATAACACCCAACTTTTTTCTCATGGTGCTAAAGGTGTCATACGATAGGGGTATTGTAAAGATGACCTCTAATTAATCTCCTATAGTTATGTGGTGGAATTCTATATCTCCCTTGACTACATGATCTCTTATGAAGTAATGCCTAATTTCTATATGCATTGTGTAAGAGTATTGAATTGAATTCATGGATATACAAATTTCATTAATCTTATCACACATAATTTGAATGGTTCCTATAGGTAGTCAAATATCTAAGAGTTGTTACTTTAGCCAAAAACTTGAGCAATATATCTCCCTACTAATATATATTCTTCCTCAAAAATGGAGCGTGCTACTGATTTTTATTTTCTACTAGGCCAGGAAACTAAAGATAGTCCTATGATTTGGCAGTTTCTTAGAAGTGCTCTTTTTATCTAACATATATCCTGCAAAATCAATATATGAATATCTTATTATTTTAAAAGAAGTGTTATGTCTAGGATACAAAATTCTTAGGTTTGGAGTGACTAAAAGGTATCTATGAATTCTCTTAACAACAATCATATGAGATTCTTTTGGATCTATTTGAAATATAGCACAATAGAAAACACTAATCATAATATCTGGTATGCTAGCTATCAAGTAAAGAAGTGATCCATTTATGAATATACTTTTTTGTTCTACTAATTTTCCATTTGGGTTTTTGTCTAATTGAATAGTGAAGCTAATTGGATTATTATGGACTTAGCATTGTCCATTTCATATTTTTATGGATGATCTTGATGTATTTATATTGGCTAAGGAAGGTTCCATCATCCATCTTCTTTACACTATATCCTAGAATTTAGCTTAGTACTCCCATCAAACTCATCTCAAATTCTTTACTAATTATTTTTTAAAATTCAACAAATGGGATTTTATTTGAGGATCTAAAAAAGATGTCATCGATATAAATTTGAACAATGAGTAAGTCATCTCCTTCTTTCTTTAGGAAGAGAGTGGTGTCTACACTACCCTTAACAAAGTTTTGATCTAAAAGGAAAGTGCTCAGCCTTTCATACCAGGCCTAGGTTCTTGCTTTAATCCATATAAGGCCTTCTTTAGTTTAAAAGCATGGGAATTATGAGTTTTCAAACACTTTGGGTTTCTCAACATAAGCATCCTATTAAATCACCCATTTTTGGAAGGCAATATAAACATCTATTAGATAGAGCATACAACTTACAAAGTAAGCAAAGGCTAACATAATCCTAATAGCTTCCATTTTAGATACAAGGGTAATTGTTTCCTTAAAGTGTATTCATTTGATATCGTTAAACCCCGTAGCTATTAATTTTCCCTTAGTTCTCACTACTATTCTAGAGACATTCATCTTGATCCAATCTAGCGGTGGAGTGCACCAAGTATTGTGGGACTCCCTAGGGAGATTAGTACCCCAGCTATCTAGATATGGACTAGATTTCAACATGGATAAAGAAAGAGTATTTGCTGCCACTAAGGAACTAGACATAATAGCCTTGTTGTGCTTCACCCCATTTCGGTTCTTCTAGGACAGAAAAACTACAGCATAATATAATCTAACCACACCAAAATTTCGAACCAAAATTCTTCTCAGTTCTTCTAAACAACAGCCAAGTGTTTGAAAAACAGGAATATAAAATCCCGAATCTCTAATTTTTGAAAAAAACATCAACAAGATATTTGCAATGAACCACAATGTGTCCATAGTTCTCAACCACTTGACAACCTCTAGCAAAAGAGTCTTCAACAGCAAGTCTTCAAAATTTAAGAAAAATATTTGTAGGGATAGCAAACTTACTAAGGCACCACCAAAAGAGTTCCACCTTAGTATTTAACTTCATATTCTTAAGCCAATTCCAGAAACCACCATCATCTTCTTTACATCTCCCTTTCATCACATATTCATAAGCCAATGCAGAAATTGATCTATCCAAGAATTTGCAGAAGGTCTCCACCTGATCCTCCATCCAAATACAGTCAATTTGAATTTTCCTAATTAATATTATAAGTTATTCATGAAAGAACCTCTATAGCTTCTCTTCATCCCAATTTCCTTCATCTGTAATGAGCTACTGAACTGTCATGTCCTCCTAAGCACCACAGTCAGAAAATGTAGACCAAGTATTAATACACTTGTCCAGTAGTTAAATGTCATTTAAGACATTAATTTTATTCCCTCTACCCACCTTCCATTTAATAATGTTTTTAAGATGTTTACCTCCATCCATAATAATTTTCCAAGCACTAGAGGAGCTCTTTTTTCAAGTTCCATTCATGATATAATCTCCCTATTTAGCAATTAAAATTCTATGAAGTAACGAATCAGGATTCACGATAAATTTCCATGCCAACCGTGCTCTTAAACACCCACCTCTAAGCACAGCTAATTGCACTCCCAAACCTCCATCACATCTTGGTTTATATATCTCTTCCCATGCAACTTAATGCAAACCTTTCTTCCCATCAGGTTTGTGCCAAATAAATCTTCTACACATTTTTTCCAGCTCATACAACACTCTCTTAGGAACCAAAAAGTGTATAAGTAAAAAATTTGGTATAGATAGTAATGAAATCTTTATGAGAGTGATTCTACCTCCCAAAGATAAAGACTTCTTCCCCCAAACATTCAATCTATCCGTCACATGACTCAACAGGTCTTGAAAGTCAGCCAAAACCAATCTTCTTAAAGTAATTTTATTACCCAGATAATACATTTCCAACACAATTTCAAAACCAAGAATTCTAGTAACCTTTTCTTATAAGATCTCAAAGCAGCCTCACTAAATAAAATTTGGGACTTATTGATGTTAACACTTTGACCCGTCCATTTATATAACTCCTCCACAGTGCTCTTCAATAATCTTGCCAATGTAGTGGTTGCTTGTGAAAAAAACAAGCACATCATTAGCATATAGAAGGTTTGTAATCCTCGGTCATCTAGGAGATACCTGAATACCTAATTCTTGCCCCCTTTGCTTAAACGAGTTGGAAAGGGGAACACATAATGAACAAATATGGTGAAAGTGGACATCCCTGCCAGAATCCACTGAGAGCATTTATCCATCTTGAATTCTTCCCATTGAGAATAATTGAAAACCTTGCATTCACCACACATTCCAAGACTAAATCAGAAAAAATTGTGGGGAAACCATAAAAATTAAGAATTTGGTGAAGAGTTGGCCATCCCATGCTATCGTGAGGTGGCTCCATGTCAAGCTTTACAGCCAGCATACCTTTTTTATTCTTAGAAACATTAAACTTGTTAAAGATCTCCTTAGCAAGTAAACAATGTTCTGACATTGGTCTACCTGGAATAAAAGCCAATTGCTCCTCCGAAATCATCTTGGACATGTATTTTTTCAGTATATTAACCAACATAGCAGCAAACATCTTATAAGTAGTTTGACAAAGGCTTATAGGCCTATAGTTTGATGGCAAAATTGGATTCATAAATTTGGGGATTCATATAATTAACGTATCTATCCACTCCTTGTGCATAACTCCATAAGTAAAGAAGTTTTTGACAGCATTCCACGTAGATTCCCTCACTATGCTCCAATAACATTTAAAAAAAAAAGATGTCACTCCATCCATGCCAGGTGATTTGTTATTACCTTTCTAAAAGGCCGATTCCTTAAACTCCTCCAAGGAAAATTCAGCAACCAAAGATTCCATGTCCGAAGTAGCCAACCTCTGTTTATAAAAAATTACAGGCCATTCAAATAATTTGTAATCTCTGTATTGCCACTTCTTCTCAAAAAATTGTATAAACACCTACTCAATCTGATCATCCTCCTCCAGCAATTCGTTATTAGCATCTTTGATTTGTCTTACCCGCTTTGCACTTCTTGTAGCTGATGTAAAGTTATGAAAAAACTTTGAATTGGTATCTCCTTCCTCTTGCCATCTTGCCTTAGCCTTTTGATTAAACCAAGTGGAAAGCCTTCTTAAAGTGACATTAAGTTCATGCACCTTGCTTCAAAGAAGAAATAAATCTTCCATAGAGAAATCCTCAACTGTGGCATCCTTAATCTGTAGATCCAAAATTTCCCTCTTCAAGTCTTCCTTCAACTTATATAAATCCTTGCATTTGTTTTTATTCCAGAAGAATAAAGCTTTCAATGTTCTTCAATGCTTTCTTTGAAGCACCTCTACCTCGTCACCGAAATCAAATTTCTTCCAGGAATTATACACAATGTTCGAAGCAGCCGGGTATGATATCTAAGTGTCTTGAAATCTAATGATCTTCATCTTGTTCCACATAATGGAAGGAATAGAACCCGACATACAGTTCTCTAGCAAGATCCAGAGACTCCTTCTCTCCTTACAACACCTACTCCCATATATAAGTGGCCACCTTCCAAGACCCCAAAGATGGTGTAGAAATAACTCCAACCACCACTTGAGAAGGGCTCTCCATTACCATAAAAGAAACCACCTTCCTATTCCAAACAACCAAAATCCCACTAAAAGTACCCACAGCAGGATGATGGAAGAAATCCCAATCACTCCCAACAAGGTAATCAACATCCCTCCAATCAACACTAGTTAGCTTAGTCTCCATCAACCCAATAAAAAATATATCATGATTCCTAACAATCTCCCTAAAATATAGAGAGGCCTCTTTCCTCCTGCCCCCCCTACAGTTCCAGAAGACAAAGGAAGACATTCAAAAAATCAAAGGGGAAATGTCCACACCTAACAACTTCCCCTTACCATCCCTCCTTTTTTTCCTATAACCAGGTTCTAAGGACCCAAAGACTTAAATTCCTTGGCCAATATAAGTTTGACCAAACTGCTATTATGAGCAATAGCAACATCCATTTTATCAGCACTCTTTTTAGAAGCAACAATGTCCTACGGCTTATCCATTATGAGATGACTAACAAGTTCTCCTTCTTCAATATCTTCAGTCAAAACATCAAATTTATTAGCTAAAGCAATATCCGTCTCCTTCTCCCTATCAACTTCCCCCTTGCCAGCCAAGGTAAGTTGATCCATTTGCACCACCTCTGTATGCACTTCATCCACCTTATATTGGACTAATTTCTGCACAACATCATCATGAACTTTAGTCATCTACTCCTTCACATCATTCACCTTTCTTCCAAACCTCCCTCCACCAGCAAACCTTCCATTTCTGAACCTCCTATTTTTTAATTGAACATGAATCCATGGTCCATACTCATTATTATGCAAAGAAGTTTTATCTGCAGCCGGTACCACCAGATCACTTTCAACAGCCAAATTTTGTTTCTTCATTGTCCGGTCATTACAAGTAGGACCACATCATCGGAGCAATCCTTTATATCATGTCCCACTTTGCCATAATGATAATAGAGTAAGTCTATCTTCTCATACTCTAATTTTTGGAAGAACCTTCCTGCTACTCCATCAACCCATATATCATTCGGAAGCATATTTTCCAAATTTATTCTCACACACACCCAAGCAAATTCTCATTTTCCCCATTTAAAGGAATTCCCATCCACATACATAGAAAATGCTACACACAATGCAATTCTTGCAATGTTCTCCTCATCCCAACAGTATAATGGAAAACAGGGAAATCGAATCCATACTGGTGCGCTATAATACCTTTAAAAGAATTAGGATTAAATAAAGGGGACAATTTGTCCATGTCAACTATGTGCCCTCCTATATACCAAGGGCCACCATATAATACTTCTTCCATTACTTCAGCAGGCTTGAAAAAACATAGTATCCAGTTCATACCAAGCGCAGTCATATGAAAGCTACCATATTTATTACACTGCCTCCTAAACTACAGGCTGCAAATAGGAAATGGTACTTTGTTTCCCAAAACTTTAATAACTCATGAATATTTTAGAACTTATGAATTCATATTTTAGAACTTTAATAACCTAAACATGAAGATAGCCGATGATCAGCCATCCGAATAACAGCCGTCATCAATTCCGTCGTCCGCGGAGAAACCGCGAAAAGAAAAAATTCAAAAAAAGAACATTTTCTCTCTAAGAATTCAATCGAGAGCTTCTCTCTCTAGAAATTAGTGTGAAGCAATTCAAATGGAGATTCATATAGTCTTAATATGCATTTTTCTTAAGGTTTCACTATTTCTCCTATAGCAATGGTTTCAACCACATGAATGACCTCCACTTCTTCTTCTTTAGGTTTAGGTTCAAAGGTCTTATCTGATCCATCAAATATCATTTTGGTTGACTATTCTACTACCAGGATCCTCTTATTGAAGATTTATAGGCCTTTTTTATAGATGAGTAACCTAAGAAGACTCCTTCATACTTGATATTAAATTTTATATGGTGATTTTCTTTTGATTAAAATGAAGCACCTAAAGCCAAAGAAATATAAGTGAGAAAGGTTGGGTGTCCTACCCTTAAGGAGTTCTTTGGGTGTCTTATTATGTTTGGATCTAACATTTAACCTACTTAGAACATAATAAGCATTATTCACTACTTCTACCCAAAAATACCAAGGGAGTGAATACTCAGCTAGAATTGCCCTACCAGTTTCCACTAAGGTTCTATTTTTGCTTTATTTTATTTTATTTTACTAGGGGGTTTTAGGGGTAGAAAAATTATGTTCTATTCCTATCTGTTTATAGAAGGATTCAAACCTATCATTATCAAACTCTCTGCCATGATAACTATACATTATTGAGCTTTCATATCCTAAATTTCTTTGAATCCAACTGGATATTGTTCTAAATTCCATAAATGAATCACTCTTATGGGCTAAGAATCTAACCTAAGTAATTATTGAGTAATCATCCATAATTACAAATCCAAATGTGTTACCTCTTAGGCTGGCTGTACTAACAGGCCCACATAGGTCAATGTGAAGGATTTTTAGTGACCTAGAGTTATTAATGTTTTTGATTAATTGAAAAGAAGATCTTACTTAATTTATTTGTTGGCAGGCATTACAAGGTGGTCCTTAGTGAAAGCTAATTTAAGTATGCGTCTAATTAGGTTCTTTTGGGTGATAAAATTACAAGTCCTTATGATCGCATGACATAGGCTCCTTTTCCATAGCTAAGATTTTTATTAATTATAGTTTTTAGGCATAATGAATTTGAATATTCAATGTAGTTCAAGTCTAACCTATAAATATTATTTATCCATTTTCCTCTTAACACAAGTTTTTCACTAAAACGAATTATATATTTATTGAAAAGAAATTTTACATCAAATTCTTTACACATAGCTGACTAATACTTAATAAGTTTTGCTTTAAACCTTAAACTAAAAAAATATTTTCAATCATAAAGTGTTTAGAGTTTCCAATTATAGCTAAGCCAACCACTTTCCTAGTAGTGTTGTCTTCTAATGTCTCCTTTCCTATTAACCTTCCCTCTAGTGTGATGAACTGCTTTATATCACTTATCATATGCCTCGAGCAACCACTATCTAGGTACCACATACTCTTAGTAGGTGTTTTGTAAGAACACAAATAAAATATCATTTAAATGATATATTTGGGAATCCAAGTGTGCTTGGGTTCCATATTACGCTTGAATCAATGAGATAAAAATATGTTATGTTATGATGCATTTAATTTTGGTCTCCACACTAAGTGTGTCCTATGGTGGATGGTGCTTGTGTGGGTTATGTATCTAAATATGCCATAACAGTAACACCTAATATTACAAATCTAATATTATGGATTAGAATGTTAATGATAGTAAATATTCAAATTTTCTACGACTGCCTTGCCTACTAACATTTCAGGTTCACAATATCGAGTACAACTCAAGCCAGCTCAAGATTGGATAGATTAAGTCTGAGTTAGTTTATAATTTTTCTTTCTTGAGTCTATTGTAAATAATGTGATTCCTGATGCTAAGTAACCTTGCACACACACACTTTGGGAGAATTTCTAACTATTTTATAGAGTTTACTATTTTTGGTAACATCTTTCGGGATGATTCATAAATCATCCTGGATTATTTGCCTAAAAATAAAAACCCTAATTAGGGCATCCTAGTTAATGCAGACATCATTAAGCACATCGCCTTGGATAATATTCATATATGCCAGGATAATAAGCTAAAAAAAAAAAGAATCTGCTCCAGATCTATTTAGGTATTCTTTAATTTTAGACATCGTCCAAGACATTGTCATTGACGATGCAGTATAATTATGCCTAAATTAATCTAGTAATTAAGGATAGTAATTAAGGTTTGATTGGACGATCACATCATCCTAGATGATCACAGGATCATCCAGGATGATATCTTGGATGATTGACCTTGGCCAGCTTCTATTCAGGGGGATTCTCTAGATGAGTTTCATATATCTGAACTAATTATCTGGGATGATTGTGAGGTTGGCCTGAATGATCAAGCTATTTTTTCATCATCCAAATAGTCTTTCAAAGCAATTGTCTGGATAATATTCAAGTATTTATACTAATCATACAGGATGATATTATATCGGCCTGGATGATATGAACAAAAATCATCTGATTATCCCAAACTATCCTGGCTAATTGAGCAAAATTTATACTAAGTTTCCAGGATGATATGTGTATCATTCTAGACGATAAAGTCAGATTGTATAAAATAAGAGCTATTTCAGAACTCTTCCATTTAAGAGCTCTAGTTCTACCCAAGAGCTAAAATTTTGCTATTTTTCTAACCTGAGAGATCCAAAAGGAGAGGTAGAGCAAGGGGGAGAGAGAGATGATCTTATGAGGGGGAGTTTGTGAGGGAGTTCATAAAGGTTTCTCCAAGTAAGGATACATTGTCATCTTCTCCAGTCTTCATCCTTAGTTCCTTGGGGGTTCTAGAGAGGTAAACTTCAACATCTAATCAAGGTTCTCTACCATCTTCAGGAGGAAGCAAAAGAAGCTAGGTTCTCTACCTGCTTCAAAAAAAAGCAAAAGAAGTTGGTCTGCCTGCTTTTATAGGAAGAAAAAGGAGTTGGGTTCTCTGCCTCACCTAGGTTTGTAAAAAAGAGGTTTGTATAGGCTTCTCTGCCTTGCTGTGGGGGCAAAAGGAGAGACACTAAGTTTAGTGCAATACTCAGAGGGCACCTCCAAGGAGTGGACGTAGGTCGTGTTGACCGAACCACTATAAATTTATGTGTTCTATATTACTTCTTCCATATTTATTTTTTATATTTTGATTTTTGTGGTGAATCTTTATTTTTGTTTTAAGATTGTGTTTTACATAAAAGATTTTTTAAAATACCAATTCACCCCACCTCTTGGTTAGCCTTGGGACTAGTTCGTAAGTGCTTAACATCCCTAACAAACTTTCAAGTGGTATCAGAGCGGAATTTATAAAATTAAGTTTGAAAACTTTTTAAATTTTGAGTCATGGCTAACTTTTGTAATCGTAATACAATAGAAGGATATTCTATTACATGTCCACCTTTGTTTGATAATATTCTTTTTTATTTTTGGAAAACTCACATGTCTACATTTTTACAATCAATTGACTATCGCATGTGGATGTTTGTTAAAGAAGGATATTCACCTCCTTCACATGAAATTAATGGCATTAAAATTAAACTTTTTTTTACTGAATGGACTTTTGATGATTGGAATTTAGCACAACTTAATACAAAATATTTGAACTATTTTTTATTTACTTTAAAATATTAATACTACATGCATGTTTCAACTTATGCTATGGGTAAAGAGATTTTGGATAGATTGTGTATTACTTATAAAGGAACACATGAAGTTAAGAAATCTCGATTGAATATTTTATTGCATGATTATAAACTTTTTTGTATGAAACCTTCTGAATAAATTTTTGAAATGTATACAAAGTTTACTCAATTTATTACCTCTTTTTATGTCTTAGGATTAGAACTCACTAACTATGAAAAAGTAAATAAAATTTGAAAATGTTTGTTTTCCTCTTTTGATGCTATGATCACTTCAATTACTGAATCCAAAGATTTATATACTTATTTTTTTGATAATTTACTTGGATCACTCATTGCTTATGAGCAAGAGGTGAATCAAAGAAATTTTGATGTAGGTGAGAAAAAGAAGGAGAAAATTGTGGCACTAAAAGCCAACAATATGGACACTGATTCTTCCAGATCTAAAAACCATGACGTTTCGTTCATCACTAGGCAATTCAAAAGCTTTCTAAGGAAGAAACATAAAGACCATCATAAGAGGAATAAAGGTAAGGGTAGCAAAAATTTTAAGAGCTTTAATGATACTATTTATTTTGAATGTAAAAAACCTGGACATGTTAAGGCTGATTGTCCTACACTTAAGGATTACTCAAGCAAAGAGAAGGTTAAATAGAAACATAAGTTCAGGAAGAACAAGATGCTATACTAGAAGGTGTTCTAGGTGGATTCTGCATCTGACTCCTCTAAGACTGAAGTAGAGGAGAAAACTATAAACTTGTGTTTGATGGTCGATAATCATCTTGAACAGTCTGACCAAGAAGAGGTATGCTAACCAACCTATGATCAACTGCATGAAATATATGAGAAAATTCATACGTAATATAGAAACGTAAGAAAATAAATACTAGTTTGAAATTGGTGTTTTTGAATTTACAAAAAGAGCATGAAATTTTGATTAAAGATCACTTCCAAATTGATAGCAATGACATGTCCTTACTTGATGAGTTTGATGAATTAAATAAAAAGCACTCCGAGTTGGTTATTGAGCATGATTCATTGAAAGCGTCCTACACCTCACTTGAATCTAATTTTAAGACATACATTGATAGAGAGAGAGAAAAAGCCATGCTAAAGAGAGAATCAGCCGTTGTTTTTGAATCTTTTCAAATTCGCGATTATTCTGCTACCTTCATTGTCAGCATTTGGCGATGACAGTGGATGGCCGCTGACCTCCAGTCGGTGCGCTAGCCAATTCTAGAGGCTCAGAAGGATAATTGGGAAATAAGGAAGAATGACGTTGGACTTTTCTATGATCTGAAATGGATCATGGGCACCACAGATCGACTGCAAAACCTCTAGTTATTAAAGAGGTTATTAATGCTCTGGTGAAGAAGGTTCTTGATTTGGTAGATGTTGTAAATTCAGTTTCATGGATTATGTTTTGATTATTAGCAAACACTCTTGCTTCTTTTTGACTTCCTTTCACTACTGACCTTTTCAGGATTTAAAGATCGGACAAAAATGAGAACCAGCTCAAGACTGGGTAGATTAGGATTGAGTCAGTCTGTAATTTTCTTTTTTTCCTTTCTTGTGTCAATTGTAAATGTTTGAAGTTACTGATATTAAGTAACCCTACACACACATGAGAGATTTAGAATTTTTGTTTTAACTCACATCATCCAGGACAATATTTATATCAGCCTGGATGATTGAGTTGAAAACAGAAACACTAATCAGGATTTCTTAATTAAGGCAACAGTCATTAATAGATCATCGTAGACGATACTTGTATTGGCCAGGATGATAGACTCAAAATAGAAAGAAATAGCCACCATGATCAATTTTGGTATTCTGAATTTTTGGAAATCTGTCAGAATGATCTTTGATTGGCTTGGACGACGATAAGGCACAATTATGCATAAATTGATCCGGCAATCAAGGAAGTAATTAAGGATGATTGATACGATCACAACGGCCTGGATGATCGCATGATCGATCAGGATGATATATTCAAAAACCCTTACTTTCTCCAAGATGATAAATATCGGCCAACACAAATTAAGGGCGATGTTCGGGTCGATCAGGATCAGACAGCTCGAATTCAGGGCGATGCTCTGGACGATTTTCCTCTGATTTGAACTGATCGTCCGGGATGATCGTGAGATCATCCGAGATGATCGTGAGATCGGCCGGGATGATCAAGCCAATTTTCAATCGTCCAGTTCATTTTCAGAGCGGTGTTTTGGCCGATCATCTATGTTTTAATTTGATAGTACAGGATGATATTATTATCATCATGGATGATAAAGTCAACAACTTATATTTATTGAGCTCCTTCGAAGCTCTTGTATTTAAGAGCTATTATTCAACATTTTTTGAACATCCTTGGCTGCTGTCTCGACCTGAGAGAACCTAAAGGAGAGAGAGAGAGAGAGGGAGAGAGAGAGAGAATCTTGTGAGGGAGAGCTTGTGAGGGAGTTCATAAGGGTTGCTCCAAGCATTGTTCCACTTCGTCTTCCACTAGAGTCTCTTGTCCTTGGAAGAGTTGGGAGAGGTTAGCTTCAGCGATTGATTGAGGTACTCTGCCTGCTTCATGAGGAAGTAAAAGGAGTGGGGTTCTCTGCCTTGCCAGGGGTGGCAAAAAGGAGGTGTTTGTAAGTGCTTCTCCGCCTAGCTGTGGGGGATAAAGGAGATTCACGTTGGTAGTGCAATACTAGGAGGGCGCCTTTGAGGAGTGAATGTAGGTCAAGTTGACCGAACCACTATAAACCCTTGTGTTCTTTTTATTACTTCCACACTTTAATTTTTTGCTCTTGTTTTTCTCTAGTGACTTTGGTTTGTGACATTTGTTCTTGTGTTGAAAGAATTTTTTAAAATACCAATTCACACCACCTCTTATTTAGGGACTAGTTCATAGGGCCTAACATCCCTAACGAACTTTCAAGTGGTATCAGAGTGGGATTCATAAAAATTGAGTTTGAAAAATTTTTGAATTTTTAATCCATGGCTAACTTTGGGAATCGTAATACAACTGAAGGATATTCTATAACACGACCTCCATTGTTTGACAGCCTTCCTTTTGATTTTTGGAAAACCCGCATGTCTACTTTTCTGCAACCAATGGATTATCGTATGTGGATGCTTATTAAAAAAGGATATTCTCCACCTTCTTATGAAATTAATGTAATTAAAACTGAAGTTGCTTTTTCTGAATGGACTTTCGATGAAAGAGATTTAGCTCAATTGAATGTAAAGTGTTTGAACTATTTTTCTGTGCTTTAAAGTTTGAGGATTACATGTGTGTTTCTACTTGTTCTATTGGAAAAGAGAATTGGGATTGGTTGTGCATTATTTATAAAGGAACCAATAAAGTAAAATAATCTCGTTTAAAAATTCTCTTGCATGACTACGAACTTTTTCGTATGAAACCTTCTGAAACAATTTCTTATATGTATACAAGGTTCACTCAAATTGTTACTTCTTTGCATGCCTTAGGAAGAGAACTTTTAAATTATGAAAAAAGTAAACAAGATTTTAAGATGCTTTCCTTCGTCTTTTGATGCTAAAATCACTTTAATCACTGAATCTAAGGATTTAAACACATATTCGATTGATAACTTACTTGGCTCACTCATTACTTATGAGCAAGAGGTGAATCAAAGAAATCTCGATACAGGTGAAAAAAGAAAGGAAAAAATAGTGGCACCGAAGGCCTACAAATCGGACTGATTCTTTTGGGTCTGAGAGCGATGACATTGCCTTAATCACAAGGCAATTCAAAAGCTTTCTAAGGAAGAAGCAAAAACATTATCAAAATTGGAGAAAAGGTAAGGATAACAAATATTCTAAAGTATCTTTTGATGTGGTTTGTTATGAATGCAGGAAGCCCGGGCACGTGAAAGCTGATTGCCCTACACTTAAGATGCAAACAAGCAAGGAAAAGAGTGAGGAGAAATCAAAGTTTAGAAAGGACAAAAGGAGACTTTAAAAGGTACCTTGGGCGGATTTTGCATCTGATTCATCGGAGACTGAACTAGAAGATGAAATAATAAACTTGTGCTTAATGGCAGATAATCATCTTGATCAAGAAGAGGTATGTGAACTTTTCTACGATTAACTCCTTGAAGTTTCTAAAAAAATTCATGCATCATATAGGAAACTTAAGAAAACACTTTCTAGCTTGAAATTGAAATTGGAATTTTTGAATTTACGAAAAGAGCATGGAATTTTGACTAAAGATCACTCAACA
>NW_021432695.1:0-209 GCF_001605985.2 Dendrobium catenatum | reverse complement strand
ATTAAATATTAAAAATATAAAATAAAATTATTTAAATTTTAATTGATTTCCCTCCCTCTCCTCTCTTAGCCTATCTCTCTTCCTCTCTATCCATAGAAATTATTATATTTAATGTCCAACTCCCTCTCTATTTTCTCTCACATGACTATTCACTTCTTGCTTTATCTCTCAAGCTGAAAATGCAAAGTTTCTTTGCCTGTTTGATCTTT
>NW_021432694.1:0-319 GCF_001605985.2 Dendrobium catenatum | reverse complement strand
ATGCTAGGTTTTTAACATCCTTTTGTAAAATGAATTTTGCTGAACTGTAATCAATGCATAATAAAAATGATTGATTGAGAAGATCATCCTGGAATTTAAGAATAGTTTTAACAATTACTAACATTTCTTTTTTAATAGTGGAATATATTTGTTGGGTAGGGTTCCATAAACCAGAAGAAAATAAAACTAGCTATCTTTTATTGGTAAGAGGTTGTGTTTGTTTAAGAATACCACCATAACCGAGATTAGAGGCGTCTGTTTTGATAATTTTAAAATATTCTAGATTAGCAAGATTAATACAAGGTAAATTTTTAACCTT
>NW_021432693.1:0-243 GCF_001605985.2 Dendrobium catenatum | reverse complement strand
GTCAAACCATCCATACAATTAGATCTTTAGTAATACTTCATTGTCAAGTCAAAGACTAATAAATTCGTCATGAAATACATCAAACAATTATTTTAACTCATTAGCAATCTTAATTTGTTTTGAATTTAATTTCTTTTCGCGCACATATGCCAAATATACCATATTCCTCTTCTTCCATAATTTATTCACAAATATAGCAGAATTTGGACAAGACAATACTCTACTTTATTGAAATTAATAACT
>NW_021432692.1:0-209 GCF_001605985.2 Dendrobium catenatum | reverse complement strand
AGAGCAATACCGACCAATACCGAGCAATACCGAGAGAACCGAGCACTACCGAGCAATATTCTTGAACTCGTAACCTCGGTTTTAGGTAGTTATTGAAATTTATATACCCCATACAGAGCAATACGGAGGAATACAGAGTATTACCGAGCAATACAGTTGTACTCGTTAATTTGGATTTAGGTTGCTATTGTATAGTATATATTGGTATA
>NW_021432691.1:0-464 GCF_001605985.2 Dendrobium catenatum | reverse complement strand
TATATAGAAGTAGTTAAGTCTGCTCACTGGCACAAGGCTATGGCTGAAGAGTTTCTAGTATTACAAAAATAAGGTACATGACATTTAGTACCATTTCTAGAAAATGCATCAATTCTTGGGTGCAAATGGACATACCAAACAAAATGACATTTGATTGGATCAATTGCAAGGTTCAAAGCTCGATTGGTAGCACAAGGCAATAACCAAGAATATTGGGTCAATTATCAAGATACATTCAGTCATGTAGCTAAATTTCCCATGATTCAAGCTTTAATCATTATAGCTCTATCCAAAAAATTACCCATACATCAATAATGTGGTCAATGTATTCCTACATGGTGATCTTGAAAAAGAAATATACATAAAGCAACCAAAAGGGTTTGAAAATACAACCCATCCCAATTATGTGTGCAGACTACATAAAGCTTTATATGGGCTCAAATAAGCACCCATGCAATGATTCA
>NW_021432690.1:0-261 GCF_001605985.2 Dendrobium catenatum | reverse complement strand
TCTTTATTATATTTAATAATAATAATAATAATAAAATTAATAATGATAACAATATCATTATTATTATTGTTATTGTTGATTTCATTGTTTCAGGTAGGGCTGTCAATTTCTGACCCCGCCCGCTAACCCGACCCGAACCCGACCCAGAAAATCCGGATTCGTGTCAACCGTGAAAGAAACGGGTCGGGTCCGGGTTGAAGGATTTGACCCATTTATATATTCAGGTCGGATTCGGGTCAACCCGTCAACCCACTAAGCACT
>NW_021432689.1:0-968 GCF_001605985.2 Dendrobium catenatum | reverse complement strand
ACAGCTCTACAGTTATACTATCCAAACAAAATATAATGATTTCTATAAAGCAACTTCAAGAAACAATTTTATGTACAACAATTTTACAACCTACTTTACCAACAGCTGCAGCCGTCCCAAATGAACCCTTAAGCTGTACTAATTTTGTGTCTGAGAATTGGATAATTTTCTGGAGAAAATATTCCCGTCTTTTTTGCATATTGACATGAATGTTAATTTTATCGTCAGTTGGTATCAGGCTATCAGCATAAGAGGGATTTTTGATGTGCAAGCAGCTGTAAAATATGCTATATATGTCATTGTCATGATCGACCTTATTCCAATTATTTGGACTCGGCTTTTTGATTCGTCATTCTCCATCAATTATTGTTTTGTGTTCTTTGTGATGTTAAAATCTATTTTGTTCAAGTTTTATACATGTTACTTTTGTTCTAGCATTTTTTTCTTCTTATTACAATTTACCTTACTAATGCAATTTCTTTTTTCATTCAATGTAGTTACCAAATCACCTAAGTTTATTTTTTCTCTTATTTATTTTCTACCAGTGTTTACTTTGATAGCTTCCCCTCTTATAATTATATTTCAATCTATCCTCACTACTTTTATGATGCATGCAAAAGGGGGGGTCAAATCATCTTGGGTTCTTTTGGTCTTTGGGCTGCTGGTTGCCTCTCGGATTGGGCCTTGGCTGCTTTGGTTTATGGCTGAATTTTTGGGAACTACTTGGTTCTAGCTCATAAATGCTTGAACTAATGTTAGCTCATTAATATGAGAAAGAATTCTTCTTGTAAGCTCACTAAGTGGAGTTGAATGCTGCCTTTTCCCCTTCTTTGTCTCCTCGGTTTCTTTCTGTCAAAACAATTAACCACATAGGCGTCCTACTTATAGTAAAAATGATCTTAGGTTATATCAGCAAATAAAATAAAAAGCAATTGGAAATAAAATTGAATACTAATAAAAAAAGAAAA
>NW_021432688.1:0-202 GCF_001605985.2 Dendrobium catenatum | reverse complement strand
TGATGATTGGCATCGTCATCAAGACTTGGAGCAAGGGATGGCCGGCGGCCAAAGGAGGAAGAGGGCTTGCCGTCGGGTTTGGGAGCTTCTTGATGGAGCTTGGGTTGTAGTGGAGGATGCTAGCGGGCAAAGTGGTGGATGATGGAAGCTTGGGTAGGTCTTGGCGTGGGGAGGAGGAGAACTAGAATTGAAGAAGAAAAAT
>NW_021432687.1:0-206 GCF_001605985.2 Dendrobium catenatum | reverse complement strand
CTCTCTCTCTCTATCTCTCTCTCTCTTACTCTCTCCCTTGCTCTCTCTTGTTCTTTCTCTAGCTTGCCCTTTCTCTATCTTGCTCTCACTTTCTCTCACTCTCTCTCCCTCTCTCTCTCTCTCTCCCGCTCTCTCTCTGTTGCACTCCTTCTTTTGTAGATTATGGTGTGGGGTGACCCGCGGTCACCCCCTCGTCACCCTTCGAC
>NW_021432686.1:0-701 GCF_001605985.2 Dendrobium catenatum | reverse complement strand
AAGTTCTTTTGGGTAATCCTCCTAAGGTTCTTCATGCTAGAATGAAAAAGTCTCATATGCCAAAGCCATTATCTAATAATACATTATCTATAAAAAATTCTTTAAATTTCCAATCATACCTGTCCCAACCACCTTCCTTGTGGTGTTATCTCCAAGTGTAACCTTGCCTCCACTCCTGGCTTCCAGCGTTATGAATTGAGCTATATCTCCAGTCATGTGCTTTAAACATCCGCTATCCAGGTATCATATGCTCTCATGAGGTCTTGTGTGAGAGCAACCTTCTTCTTGATCTGACTGATCAAGACTATCTGCCATTAAGAAAAGATTGGTGACTTCTTCTTCCTTTTTAGTCTCATATGAATATGAAGCTCAGTCCGCCCAGAAAGCTCTTTGAAACTTCTTCTTACCCTTCTTTACAGTTGGTTTCTCCTCTACCTTCTCCTTACTAGGAGTAGCTTTGAGCTTTGGGCATTCAGTTTTGATATGACCAGGTTTCCTACATTCATATCAAATTACTTCATTAGAAACCTTGTCATTTCTATTAAATTTACCTCTATTCCATTGATGGCGTCTCTTCTTCTTCCTTTTTAGAAAGCTTCTGAATCGTCTAGTCATTAATGCAATGTCATCTTCATCCTCAGGTTATGAGTGTTCACTCTCAGATTCTTCCACTTTTAGTGTTATGTTCTTTTCCTTTCGTG
>NW_021432685.1:0-1029 GCF_001605985.2 Dendrobium catenatum | reverse complement strand
CCGCACAACATTCTCGAATCATTGGATTTGGGACTTAGATATGACGATTGGAGCACATGCGTGTTGTAACATTTGACCCTGCGCAGCATTCTCGACGATTTGAGTTTGTAACTTTAATAGTTCTATCGGAGCACATGCAAGGATTTAATTAGTTTAAGTGATCAGATTTAATATATAAAGGGGGGCATTTAAAAATATTTAAATATGATCAATTTGTGAGAATGATTTTATTTAGGAAATGCCCGATATTTTCATTTAAGGGCCTACGAACGCCTTCTGTCCGCTTGTACACAGGTTGCGGATCCGATGGCGTTTTTAAAATTAAGGCTTGAGTTGTGATATGTGGAAGATGTGTTGTTCAATTTATTCAAGCTTATCGTATCATCTACTATATGTTGCAAGGGATTTTTATGTAATAGACATTTAGAAGATCGTGTTCTTGCTTACAAATCAACTGCATTGCTTGCTACGAATCTTCTATTATCTCATATAAATCAATTAAGTATACTACAAATTCATTGCTTCTTCTCCTTATGCATTTATGATGTGCCTTCTGATGAAATAATGGGTGGTTATCACATAATGGTGCTTAAAAGAAGCCAAATAAGACACTTATTAGGATCTTAATAACATAGGAGTGGTCTAGTGTATTTGAGTTAAAAGAGATATCTCATAGCATTGATATAACTCTTTCAATATACTTCCATGAAATACTTGACTGAAGAATTTCATGTAGATCTTGTTGACCTGCTAAGTCGTGCAAACAAAAAAAAATTAAACAAAATCCCCTACCTACTCCCTGCAGCCCCATGTCGCTACTGCTCGAAATCCTGCTCAAATCCCGTCTCCCATACCTATGCAAACGGCGCCGAACTCATGTCGCATCGCCCACGACCTCGCATGATACACCTTGCGACGTTAAATGCCCACGAGAAGGAGGCCTTCGGCCTCTCCTCTGCTCATTCTTCTCTACGAAAATCCTCCCGAGTCCGCTCTTCTCCCGATTCATTCTCCTCCCGATCTCCTCTC
>NW_021432684.1:0-500 GCF_001605985.2 Dendrobium catenatum | reverse complement strand
AAATGCCTTTTGGACTCTCTTCTTGTCCTTCATCGACTTAGATTTTTCCTCACCTTTTTCATTTTCTTTGCTTGAGTTATCTTGAAGTGTTGGGTAATCAGTTCTCACATGTTCTGATTTCCTACATTCATAACAAACAACATCAGAAGATCCTTTAACATGTTTATGATCCTTACCTTTTCTCTAATTTTGATGATGCTTTTGTTTCTTCCTTAGAAAGCTTTTAAATTGCCTTGTAATGAAGGAAACTTCATCTCTTTCAGACCCGGAAGATTCTGAATCTGATTTGGGCGCCTTTAATGTAATTATTTTCTCCTTCTTCTTCTCACCTGCATCAAAATTTCCTTGATTCACCCCTTGCTCGTAAGCAATGAGTGAGCCAAGTAAGTTATCAATAGAATAAGTATTCAAATCCTTAGATTCAGTGATTGCAGTGATTTTAGCATCATATGACGAAGGAAAGTATCTCAAAATCTTGTTTACTTTTTCAAAGTTTGAAA
>NW_021432683.1:0-237 GCF_001605985.2 Dendrobium catenatum | reverse complement strand
TATGTTGGAAAATAAAATATGTAGAGGTAAAACTTGTTCGTATTGTGGAAAGGTAAAGTGAATTTTATATGTTTTGGAAAGGTGAAATTGTGTAGGTGTAAAAATAAGATGTGTGTGTGTGCCTTTTGAAAAGTGAAAATGTATGTTTATATTAAAAGATGAAATGTATAAAAAAAAAAATGGAACTTGTGTATGTATTAGAAGATAGAGATTTGGAGTTTGTGTAAAGGTGAAAAT
>NW_021432682.1:0-241 GCF_001605985.2 Dendrobium catenatum | reverse complement strand
CCATATCCTTGTGCATCCATTTCCAATACAACTCCGCCGCCCGTCTCCTGTATGTTTTCTGTACACTAGAATGTCCTCCCACAACGCTCCTGTGGAACTCTTGTAGTAGCTATGGGATATAAATAGAGGTCCGTGGCATCATAAACAACAGTCTCTCCCTCTCTAATGAGTAGTCCGGGTGATTGTTCTCATCCTTCAAAGATCTGCTCTAATTTTTCCCAACTCATCTTGCATACTCTCC
>NW_021432681.1:0-226 GCF_001605985.2 Dendrobium catenatum | reverse complement strand
TATCACAAAAACAACACAAAAACAACACCATGAAAAGTCAAACGACCCAAAACTACCCCAGACAGACTCACTGATCACTTCCTATAGCTCTGTCTTACAATCCAACCAGTTTCCAAAAGCAGTGCTCTGATACCACTTAAAAGCTTGTCACGACCCGACCCGATCCGGGACGGATCCCGCTCGCACCGGGCCGCGACACGGAATGTGGAACACACTGAACTGACCA
>NW_021432680.1:0-354 GCF_001605985.2 Dendrobium catenatum | reverse complement strand
TGAAGTGAATAAGACATGAATGAATTGGAAATTTCATTATTCAATTAATTAGTTTGTAGCTTTCAAGCATTTGAAAGTCAAACAACTTGATATTCAGTAATCCAAACAACTTGGAATATCACTTAGATGGGACAAAACACAGAAACTTTATACTCCATTTACAGAGATAATCCAAATAGATTAGTTAGCTTTGTTAGGGCAAATGGGGGAGGATATATGCCGGTTACAGCGGCGGTTAAAACCGCAGTTGTATTACTTAAATCACATCGGTTAAAATCGCTGCATATAGCATTCTATAGCAGTGGTTTTGTGACCGCTGCTAGTAAAGGCTGCGAAATCTACAATATTTTGGTA
>NW_021432679.1:0-274 GCF_001605985.2 Dendrobium catenatum | reverse complement strand
CCCAAACCGTCCCATTCCAAAGGCTCTGCTCTGGAATGCTTCCCTTCAGATTTTGAGTTAATATATATGTTATAATATTAGTTAAACTAGCATATAACATAAATCTCGATAATACCTATTTATTTAAACAATACCTGAAATTTTTGGTTCTTACAAATCTTCCCCTCTTAAGAGGATTTCGTCCCCCAAAATCAACCTTTTTACTTTTCAAACAGATGAGGAAACCATTGTTTCATATTATCCTCTTTTTCCCATGTAGCTTGTTTTGATGTTT
>NW_021432678.1:0-338 GCF_001605985.2 Dendrobium catenatum | reverse complement strand
TATAAAAATGAAGAAGGTAGTTAAATGTTGTATGATTTTAATGTCCGATTTTTCCGTACTCGCCTCGTTAAATCGAGCATCCGGGCCGGGTCGTGACAGTATGGTTACGCAGTTAACATGGAAGGGCTTAGGATAGGGTTTGGCTTCAGTTTAGCCCTATTAAGAGCACGAGTGAAAATAAAATTCATGACATTGTCATCACTCATCATTAATGACTAGTATAAACCTCTTCTCAGTATATGTGACTTAGAGATACAAAATATTCCTATATTTCCAATTCTCATAAGCATATTTTGTAACAGACAAACACCTCATAACAATCAAGGGTGAGTTATTTG
>NW_021432677.1:0-279 GCF_001605985.2 Dendrobium catenatum | reverse complement strand
AGGAGATTGTGAGGAGAAGAGAAGCTTCCAATGGAGAAGATCCTCAGTAAGGGGGGCTCTGGAGGGGGATGACGCAGAAGGAAGCGGGGGAAAGGCGGAGGAGGACATCCTACAAGCGGAGTCCTCCTCAAGCGGCGGGGAGGCGGAAAAAAATGCGGGAAAAGCAAACCCTAACAGAGCTTCTCACACTAATCTCTTACTGTCGCCTCGTGCCCGTCCCCAAAGCCCACTCAGCCAACCTTTCAATGATTAATTATAATTAATAATTAATTAATAATT
>NW_021432676.1:0-1004 GCF_001605985.2 Dendrobium catenatum | reverse complement strand
TAATGTGCAATTAATGTAAACACATTAATATAAATTCATCAAAAAGTATAATAAAGAAAGTTCACGATAAGTGCCATATAAGTACAATCTAGGGTCTACAGAAAAGTAGGGGTGGCCAGGCTCCACTGACAATAACCAGGATTCTAATCCTAATAAATGATGCAAGTCTTAAAAGCTGGGCATTTCATCTTCAAGTCTCCATCTTCAAGTGGATCATTCTTCTCCGGATCATCTCCCTTCAGATCGTCTCCTTCGAGCTCCGTTTGGTTCGTCCTCTAGAAGGGTACTCAAATGACTAAGAAATTCCCCAAGAGGGGGGCCTTTCTTATTCTCTTTGAATACCTTATATTTGAAATGCCAAATTTTTAGAGACTTTCACAACTCAGTGCAAAGTAAATTACATTACATTTAAAATAAAAAAAATTAGACTTAAACACCTGCATGGTTATTCTAATAAAAAAATAATCCCAAACATTTTATATTTCACATCACAAGCAGTTAATAATAATACAAAAAAAGTAATCACACTTGGCCACGCTCTTTTAATTTAGAGAGGGGACTTTAGCAATTTCTGGAGCATCTGTAAAAAATAAAATTAGTATTTAAAGTTTTAATTATGACTGTCCACTCTATTAGCGCTGCATGAGCATGGCCACATGCATAAGATTAGATTAGTATAAAAGTGGCCTAGCCCATGGGCAGTCTAATGCACAAATTAAAGCATAATTAATATATATAAAATATAATAAACTAAAGTGCAATCACAGTACAACATAGTAGAACACATCAACTAGCATTTGTGCCACATATAGAGATCATCACAACATAGAAAGCATAAAAAGAAAGTCACCATCCCTAATCCAAGAGCTAGAAGTGGTGTCCTAGCACATCTATGTGTGTGTAGTAGACTTGTGTGGCTTTGAACAGGTCCTACGTAGGGTAGTTCATTCAAGTTGCCTAAAATTCAAATTTGTTGAATGGCTAAAAAGTAAGCATAAAAAGAA
>NW_021432675.1:0-317 GCF_001605985.2 Dendrobium catenatum | reverse complement strand
TGATATCTGATTTGATCTGATTATGATTTCCGTATCTATTCTGTAAGCAATTATGATTATGTTATGTCTGATATGTTCTGTTTCTGATTTCTGTTTCCGTACAATTACGTTGGATTTGATATCTGTTCCGTTCAGTTTACTTCTGATTCGATAAGTATGATATGTTCTGTTCTGATTTGTATTCTGATGTGAATTAATCTGTACGACTCTGATTCTGATATGATATCTGTCCATATCTATTCTGATTTGTTCTGTTTCGTTCTGATATGTCCGATTTGATATCTGTACGATTTTGTTCCGATTTTTGATCTGATTTC
>NW_021432674.1:0-579 GCF_001605985.2 Dendrobium catenatum | reverse complement strand
GTCTTTAAGTAAGCAATAGGTTTTAAAAGTACCAATTCACCCTCCCCCTTTTGGTGTGCCTAGGGACAGTTCACTTAGGATTAACATCCTACATCAACCTTTATAAATGGGGTCATTATATTAGTAGATTTTTCATAGAAAGCTAGACATATAGATTGCATTATCAATGGATAAAAATTTTAGAAGATAGAACAAAAATTTGTTTCAAATTATATTTGTTCAGTGCATTTGAACCCCTAGTATCTTTGAAATCTTGATTTTAATTATGAACTTTAAACCTTCACACTTATATAAATAAGAGCCTAACTATCCCATATTTCATTAGACTTGAAATCACATTTTTATAAGAGCACCTAAGTGGTTAGCTAGTTCTCCACTCCCAACAAATATAAGTCCAGTTGCATAATTCAAGTACTTCTTTCTAGGAGTATAATCCTATTTGTATAATAAAGTAGCTACTATTACATAAAATTAATCATATTATAAATCAGTATAGTCAAACTATAGTACAGGTTAGAGTGTTTTTCAGTATCCTAGAATCATAGGCACTCTCTAATTTTTTATCTTATAAATTCTAGA
>NW_021432673.1:0-278 GCF_001605985.2 Dendrobium catenatum | reverse complement strand
AATGTAAGCCAGCTTCTCCTTAATATCTAGTAACCGCCGGAACAATTAGTAACCCCGGAACAAATCGCCGGTAATGAATAATTTTTCAGTAGTGTCTCTCACAATTTCACGCTCCGTTGTGGTTGTGAACGAATATCCACGCTCAGTGAGAATCCTCATAAGAGCATCGGTAAGGTCACGACCTGCCAAGTTCAAACGAAGGATTGCATGTGGAAGGGCATATCCTTCGTAGATAGGAACATGTTGACCTCTGGATTAAGCTCAAAAGAAACAAAAAA
>NW_021432672.1:0-262 GCF_001605985.2 Dendrobium catenatum | reverse complement strand
GTATCCTCTGCTGTAAAAGACAAGAAAATATAATAAAGTTACTTTGTTCAATCCATATTCATCTCCTTCGTTGGCATTCTTGAAGGAATGCATTTCTACAGCTTCAAGAAGCAACAAAAAAGCCGTCTCAAACGAAGACTTAGTTATAATAATTGCATTGATTCTTATAGTTCATATATACTAGCAGTTAAATGTTCATATTATTATATGTTAAAATGAATGCGATGAGTAATTTTTATGTATATTATTTTTATTATCATGC
>NW_021432671.1:0-262 GCF_001605985.2 Dendrobium catenatum | reverse complement strand
TGATATAATAAATTTATAAATTATTTAAGAGAAATTTACATATATACAACTTTATTTCATGCTATTTACATATATAACATCAAAAACATTAATATTACATGCCTGCCACCCATATACAACTTTAATATCAAATATACCACTCCTATAATTCATTTCTACCATTCATAACATCCTATAAATTTTAATATTTCATTTCATGCACCTAAATTTGTTCTATGGGTGATAGTAATGTAATATTAATGTTTTGAGTGTTAGATATGTA
>NW_021432670.1:0-298 GCF_001605985.2 Dendrobium catenatum | reverse complement strand
TTAATAATTGAGATAAGATAACTAAAAATAAACTAAAGTACAAGATTAAACAATTAAAGTAATTTCATGCAAAATATTCAAATATTGACCATTTTTAAAACAAATAATTCCAAATCTCTCAATTTACATTTTTACCTTCATAAAATTTTCCATTATTTCAACATGACACTTGCAAATGCTTAGATTCAATAGTTCAAAGATTGGAGAATTACCTAATTGAAGGAGTCAAATAAGTCTCTTTTTTTTGCCAAAAAAGGAATGCAAAGTAAAATTTTGATGAATTTTAAATTCACCATAT
>NW_021432669.1:0-1020 GCF_001605985.2 Dendrobium catenatum | reverse complement strand
GTGTAGAGGCTGAGTGAAAGGTGAGAAAGATCAAGTGCAGTGAGGGAAGTGAGTGAAGTGAGGATATCTGCCTATCCAACCAATTTATAGAGTTTTCCTCACATCGTATAGTACGATAGTACATCGTACAGTATGAAGTGGTAATTATTGTTCTGACGGTTCGTTTCGGGAAAAGATGGTCAAATCGTACAGTACGATGTATATCGTATAGTACGATAAGAAGAATTTCGATCGTCCCAACGGTCGTCTGTACGACTTTTGACAAAAAGTTTCATACTTTACGAACAAGTGTAACGTACAGTACGATAAATAATAATATCATACCAGACAGCTTTAACTCGTGCTCATCCATGTTTGCTGAGGTGGATCGTATAGTACGAAGATAGGTATCGTACAGTATGATCGTCAATAATATCGTACCAACCAGAGTTAATACATCCCGATCTATTCGCTGACGTGGATCGTACGGTACGAAGAAGAGATATTGTACCTTATGATGAGGAATAATTTATCGTACAATGTGATGTAGGTCATACAGTACAATGTAGGTCGTACAGTACGATCAATAGAGACGAAATTTTCCATTTGGTGTCCTCTATGCAAATTATAGTATATCATACAGTACGATCGGAGTATCGTACAGTACGATAATACAAAGTCAAATTTAGTGCTTTTTGTGTGGTGAGTGTGTGATGATCAGGAGCACACTTAGAATATATTTTTTTTATGTAGTTATATCTATGACACCTAATCTAGTCCTCAAGGTGCTAAAGGTGTCTAATACTAGAGGTTTTGTGAATATGTCAGCCAATTGATCTCCTGTAGCGATGTGATGCAATTCTATATCTCCCTTAGCAACGTGATCTCTAATGAAGTGATGTCTAATATCTATGTATTTTGTTCAAGAGTGCTGAATTGGATTCTTAGAGATGCAAATTGGGCTTGTGTTGTCACACATAATTGAAATTGTTCCTACAGGTAGGCCAAGATCAAGAATTTGTTGTTTCAGTCATAGTACTT
>NW_021432668.1:0-219 GCF_001605985.2 Dendrobium catenatum | reverse complement strand
GGCGGTCCCGAGCTTACTTCTTAGATCGTTAGAGTTATTATGTGAGTCTAAAATTTTTTATTTTTTTAATTACAAGTAAAAGAATTTTAAGCGTACCCTTACAAAAAAAATCTCTCCAATTCGAATCTAGGCTAAAACAAAATACGGCATGCAAGGGCCCTAAAAAAAGCTACTGCTCAAATAATGTAAATAAACAAATTTTAATAATCCAAATATAAT
>NW_021432667.1:0-215 GCF_001605985.2 Dendrobium catenatum | reverse complement strand
CATTCCAAAAATAATAGTGCTTCCTTGGTCATTAACAGTTGAGGACAATTCTCGGTCAAAAGAGAAAATCAGTTGGCCAGCCATTTGAGATTTTCTGAAAGTTAAAGAAAATGACTGAAATTAGATTTTTTTGAAAGGAGTAGTAAAAAAAACATTTCATTATTATCTTTTTGAAAGTATGACATATATTGACCCACGAGGAAATCGTATGGGGT
>NW_021432666.1:0-381 GCF_001605985.2 Dendrobium catenatum | reverse complement strand
TTCCAGAGGACCAATCACCACGGACGACAATTTAATTTCATCGGGACAAAAATTTTCCAGAGACTGGATCGTCCTGGACAATTTTTAATTTCGTCTAGACGAAATATTTCCAGAGAACCAGTCACCACGGATGATACTGTAATTTCGTCTGGACAAAAATTTTCTAGTGAACCAATCGTCTTGTACGATAATTTATTTTGTCTAGGATGAATAGGACTTAGAAAAAAATTTTCGAGCGAATTCCTATTCGTTCCAAATGCTCTATAGGAGATAACTGTCTGATCGTCCAGTACGAACTGGAAATCGTCCTGTACGATCAATATAAATTTTATATGTTCTCTTCATGTGTGTGTGTGTATGTTTTTATTCACTCATGTTACA
>NW_021432665.1:0-228 GCF_001605985.2 Dendrobium catenatum | reverse complement strand
ATCTAGGTCAGGATAAGTCCAGATCTTATATTGCATTAGCTAGGTTTGAGTTATTAATTTTCAGTACCAAATTTAAACTTAGGTTCTGAGGTAGGCTTAGGCTATAATACCTCAAACGCCAATAATTAAATCCCAACCTTCTAATAAAAATAACTAGTCAAATTTAAATGACTTTCAATTAAACTCAAGTCCAACACTTAGGATAGACTAGGGCACTTCTGAATTATT
>NW_021432664.1:0-253 GCF_001605985.2 Dendrobium catenatum | reverse complement strand
TTCAAACTTTTCTAAATTATTCATACCATACGATGTCATCATCATATGTACGTCATCCAGAGTATAAATTGCACGGGTCCATTTTCATCCAGACAAAATTGAAATTTTTTTGAATGGATCATACCGTACGATGTCGTCATCGTACGTACGCCATCTAGAGTACAAATTGAACGGTTCCCTTTTCATCCAGATGAACCTAAAAATTTTTTGAACCGATCATATTGTACATTGTCATCTTTGTACGTACACCATC
>NW_021432663.1:0-486 GCF_001605985.2 Dendrobium catenatum | reverse complement strand
CGACGGTGTTCCTTCGTCGAATTGGAAGTCGCGAAAATTAGCCGGTCTTCCGGTTGGATCGGACGTAGCGACGGGAGCTCGCTCGTGTGATCCTGGCTGCAAGACGGAAGCGGGTCTTCGTGCGGTATCTTCCTCTCTCACTCGATCGGCAGACACCTGCTTGCGGTCCTCTAGTCGGGCAAGAGAGCAGCGAAGGGTCGAAATTGCTTCACGGTTGCTCCTTCGTCTCGTTCTTTGCTGTTCGACTTATCCTTCTTCGATGACTTTGTCCTTCCTGTCGGATCGGAAGTTTGGATCGAGACTTCCGCTCCGTCTTGGCTTCCGGCTTTGGCGTGTGTGGTCGGCAGCAATGCGCCGATTTTTTTTCTTTTCTTTTCCTCCTCCGATGATCTAAGATCCTTCTTCTCCGACGGCAATTAAGGCCGTTGGCTCTGATACCATGTTAAAAGGAGAATTTGAGAGGGAAAAGCTTGAATTTTATTAAGC
>NW_021432662.1:0-284 GCF_001605985.2 Dendrobium catenatum | reverse complement strand
TTGGAGGGTGCCTCCAAGGAGTGGACGTAGGTTAAGGCTTGACCGAACCACTATAAATCCGGTGTATTCTTTTCTTATTATTGCTTCAGCATTATTTTCTTCCGCATTTTGTTTGTGGTGATTTTGTTGGAGTTTTATCTTTGGTTTTAAAGTTTTCCAATTCACATCTCTCTTGTATAGCCTTGGGTCAGTTCTATAGGGCTTAACATCCCTAACGAACTTTCAAATCCATGGCTAACTTTGGGAGTCGTAATACACCAGAAGGGTATTCTATTACCCGACCA
>NW_021432661.1:0-218 GCF_001605985.2 Dendrobium catenatum | reverse complement strand
GATGCTTTAAGAAGCAGTAAGAAAGCTATCTTAAACGAAATCTAAGTTAATCATAGAGGTAAATCAAATCGACCTCTTCGAAGAGATGCTATTTTTTTTGTCACCTTGTCAATTTTGATTTTATTTATCTTGATTTCGTTGTAGAAAGATATCCACAAGTGGAAATAGCGCGCATATTATATAAACTTTTCTTGTTTGAATTCATAAGAGGTATAATG
>NW_021432660.1:0-213 GCF_001605985.2 Dendrobium catenatum | reverse complement strand
AATCTGTAAGTTGCGGTTTTGTGGAGTGTGGACTGAATTTTATTTGATCGTAGGCTTTTAGCTGTTGGCCTGTTGCCATTTCATGTTTGTTATGCTGTAGTGCTGAGGTCCTGGCCTCCTGGGTAGTGTCCGAGTGTGATTGCGTGGACTGAAGAAAACATGTTGTTGTTTTCTCCTGTAGGCTGTGGCCTTGGCCGTTGGGCTTTTAGCCTT
>NW_021432659.1:0-248 GCF_001605985.2 Dendrobium catenatum | reverse complement strand
CAAAAGGTCGGATCATCCTTTTTATTTGCCTCTTCCGGCTTCTTGGCCTCCGGCAATCGAAAATCTGGTTTCTTTAGAAGGCTTTTAAAAATTTTCTTCACTGACTCCCTTTTGAATGGATACGTACGAGCCAATCTCTCTTCAAAAGTGGGTCGGTGATATTCTTTAGTACGTTGAGATGTTACCTGAAATGGTTGAGTTTTCTTAGTCTACTGAACAGTAGGATTACTTGATTGAATGTTAATCGG
>NW_021432658.1:0-487 GCF_001605985.2 Dendrobium catenatum | reverse complement strand
AATAAAAATATTTTTGCAACATTGATGTTTCTGTTTTTGTAGTTTACGTTTTTATGATTTTGTTTTTCAGATTTTTTTTTTTGTTTGCTTTCTGAGTGCTTTTTTAGAGTCTGTGCATTTGTCATTGTCTATTGTGCTTTGTATGATTTTTTTTTCTTTGATAAAAATTCAAAAATTCAAAAATTTGTGGTAATCGTCCGGGACGAAAAGTTTTCATACAGGACGATGTGTGTAAAATTCAGTTTGCGTGATTTCAAACCGTCTTAAAAGCAATTTTTTAATGAAGTTTGTCTGTACGATCTACACGATCGTCTGGGATGAAATTTTTTTTCAAACGATGGTTCATTTAGGGCAATCTTTAACAAGGACGACCCAAGCAAACCTCATGTAGTATTGAGTGAAATAGAAGAAGAGGGTGAACCATCACATGCTGCTGAACCAAATTATCTGGATTTGGTTCAAAGATTTAACAACTTAGAGGCTCACT
>NW_021432657.1:0-287 GCF_001605985.2 Dendrobium catenatum | reverse complement strand
TGAAAATAACTTCAAACTAATTATCTTTAACTAATTGAATAATTGATTGAATGATTCAATTTAATAATTAATCTAATTAATTAATCAACTAATCCTAAATAAATTAAAATTCAATTTTAAATCATCAAATCACTGATTACCTTAAAATACAATTAAAATTCTTCGATTAAAATTTTTTTTTGAAGTTTAATTAACTAAAATTAAATTTGTTTTAAAATATATAAAAAGAATCAAATTGAAACTTCATTTAAATTAACTAAGATAAAATTAAAGCTTTAACTAATTAA
>NW_021432656.1:0-715 GCF_001605985.2 Dendrobium catenatum | reverse complement strand
GTAAAGCAAAAGCTAAAAACGGTTAAGCAACTAAAAATGAGCAAATAAAAAGCTATGGCTAAAAACAGCAACGTAAGTGGTAAGAGTTTCTCCTCTAACTAACTAAAGCAGGTCAGGTAAGGTGTTCCGCAGCCGACTGGAACAGCCTCAATAATGCTCCGCATCATTCGCCCTGAGTAGAAGAAAGGTTGATTCCACCTGAATCAACGGCAGTGTCGTCCTCGTCCGGTAGTGGATAGGTGTAGATGTCTGCCACATTGAAAGTATGCGAAGTAGTGAATTCTGATGGCAAATCGATCACATAAGCATTGTCGTTTATCCGGTGTTTGACCGTAAATGGACCAAACTTGCGGCGGCCAAGTTTCGAATACGTCCCAGGAGGAAGGCGTTCCTTTCTCAATCTCACCAACACTTGATCTCCAGGATTGTAAACTTTTTTCCGTCGATGCAGATCAGCGCTCCTCTTATAATTCAAATTGGATTCCTGTAGCTTTGAATGGACCTTCGCCAGCATCTCAGTGAATTGATCCACTAGTGTCGCAGCAGCCTTGTTGTTACACTTAGGAATCACTACAATATCAACAATAGTGTTGGGAGGTTTAGTATAAACAATACTAAATGGACATCTACCGGTGGATCGGTTCGGCATGGAGTTGAAGGCGAACTCGGCTTGTCCCAGGATGTCATCCCAAAGCTTAGGGCTGTCTTGTACTAA
>NW_021432655.1:0-300 GCF_001605985.2 Dendrobium catenatum | reverse complement strand
TTGAGGTTGGTGACTTTGTTATGGTGCGGATTCGTTCGGAACGGTTCCTTCCTGGAACAGTTAAGAAATTGCATGCAAAGAGTGCTGGACTTTTCAAAATATTTAAGAAAATTAACGACAATGCTTATGTAGTAGATCTGCCTGCAGATTTCAATATAAATTCCTCTTTTAACATAGAAGACTTAGTGGCATATGAAGGTCCTGATTTTAACCCACAAAATCCACTATCAAAGCCTTGTGAGAACCCACCTTGTGAGATCCTAAACCTACCCCCACTACCAGATATTCCCAAATTTCCTA
>NW_021432654.1:0-258 GCF_001605985.2 Dendrobium catenatum | reverse complement strand
GATTATAGATGTAAATCTATGCCACCTTAAAGAAGTATAAATACTTGCTTTGCTAAACTTTATGGATTTAAAAGATATGACATAAAAAATTTTAATATAAAATTTTCAACAAGTATTTCTCTATAAAATAAATATTTTTAAAAAGGAAATATATAGTGAAAGCTAAAAGAACAACAAGTAAAGATTTAAAGAAGGAAAGCAAACTTAAGAACTCTAAGAGATGTTACTCGGTTTTATGTTCTGAAGCTTTCCAACAAC
>NW_021432653.1:0-349 GCF_001605985.2 Dendrobium catenatum | reverse complement strand
CGTAGGATGTTGATATTACCGTAGGCGTCGAACACAAGTCCCCATTCAAATTCGGGGTCCGCCATGCTTGGTGGGATTGAGTAGGGGAGACAAAAGGGGAGGTGGGCGGGCTGGCCGTGAGCTAGGGAGAGAGGCGAGGGTTCACGGGTTTGAGAGGAGCAGGGCGGGTGAGGTTATGGGGGAAGAAGCTTAAAATTTGAAGTTTAATTCAGATTTTCAAAATTGGTGGGATCTTAATTTCAATTTCAGAATTTTGAATTTGAAATTAAGTTTAGGAGGAAGGAATTAAAGGTGCATTAAAGAAAATTAATAGGGGAGAGAGAGGGAGAGGGGCCGGCCATGTAAGGTG
>NW_021432652.1:0-816 GCF_001605985.2 Dendrobium catenatum | reverse complement strand
CCCCCTCACAAGATCCTCTCTCTCTCCCTCTCTCTCTCTTTCTCTCCTAAAGGTCTTCTCAGGTCAATGTAGCAGCCAAAAGATTATTCAAAATATTGAAAAAGAGCTCTTAAATAGAAGAGCTTTAAAGGAGCTCATTAATTGCAAGTTGTTGACTATATCGTCCGAGCCGATATAAATATCATCCTGCCGATCAGTACAAATCTCAGAAGATCAGCCAGAGCATCGCCCTGAATGCAATCTAGACGATTAAAAATTGGCTTAATCGTCCAGGCCGATCTCGCGATTGTCCCGGCCGATTAGTTCAAATCAGAGGAAAATCGTTCAGAGCATCGCCTTGAATTCGAGCTGTCCGATCCCGATCGTCCAGCACATTGCCCTAAATATGTGCTGGCCGATATTTATCGTCCAAAAGTAACTAAGGTTTTTAAATAGATCGTCCTGGCCAATCCTGCGATCGTCCAGGACGATATGATCGTATCAATCATCCTTAATTACTCCATTGATTTCCTGATCAATTAAGGTATAATTTGTGAATATCGTCCAGGCTGATAAAATATCATCCTGACCGATCATTAAAAAATATAGAATACCTTAATTGTCTATGACGTCAATTTCTTTCTATTTTGAGCTTATCGTCCTGGCTGATACACGTATCGTCCAGGACGATCTTTTAATGACGGCTATCTTAATTAAGAATCCTTGTTTAGATTTTTTGTTTTAAACCCGATCGTCCAGGACGATGTAAATATCACCCTGGCCGATATGAGTAAAAATAGAAATTCTAAGTCTCTCAAGTGTGTGTGTAGGTTTACT
>NW_021432651.1:0-299 GCF_001605985.2 Dendrobium catenatum | reverse complement strand
CAAGATGAGTAAGCCCTGTTTTAAAACAAGGGGCAGCTTGAGCACCCGGTGAACCTATTTAAACAATTACAATTCATGAAAATGTAATAAACTAATTAATATTAATAAGCATCAAGTACTTCAAGTTCAAAGAATTTTAACTTTTACATGGTTAGAAGCAACATAAGTGGGTGAGAACTGCTGAAGGGGTAGGAGATGGTTTTGTTGCAGCAGGTGTGAAGGATCCTGGAGTTTCAAGATAGCTTAGAATGACTAGTTGTGTAGGGATGGGCATGTGAGTGGGAAGAGCAATGGCAGGA
>NW_021432650.1:0-242 GCF_001605985.2 Dendrobium catenatum | reverse complement strand
GAATTCTAACTTAGGTATGCCTCTAATTAGGTTTTCTAAGTGATATTCCTAAGTGTTTTCATACTTGAATAACATAGTCTCTTTTCCCATAGTCAAAATTAATCAATGTCTCTTAAATTAACTTTAATTTCAATTATATATATTCATATTTTAAATAATGACCTAATTATGAAAATATAATTATCACTTTTTATATTTTTCAAAGTTAGGTTAAAATTAATTTTGATATCAATGAGATATTT
>NW_021432649.1:0-290 GCF_001605985.2 Dendrobium catenatum | reverse complement strand
ACTCAATGTTCAACTCTACTTGCAAATGCATCCCTTATATAGGAGAGCTTAAAGAAACCAGATATTAATGCTCAAATTAAAAAAAAAAAATATTTATGTAAATTTTTTCTTGTCTACTAAAAGATCAATTGATTGGATATTATTACTTTACAACTCACATAATGTGACAAATTACATAATCCTATATTATGCATAATAGTTTTGCTAAGAATCCAATGCCATCAACACTTATCAGCCTTTAATTAATAACTAATGCATATTTATAATATTTATTTTAAGATACATTTTTT
>NW_021432648.1:0-438 GCF_001605985.2 Dendrobium catenatum | reverse complement strand
GCTCTTCGAAGGTAATTCTTCATTTTGTTCCTACCGACGACATGGGTACTAGAACTTGACCTAATCTCATACTGAGATGGTAGCTCGTTTGTCGTTATTGACTTCTGGCTTCTATCCTCCTGAGCAGAGGATATAGTGGATACAGGGGCGACAGCGACCTCCATCTTGGAGATGGGGGAGTCAGCTCCCGACCCTAAAGTAATCTCTATAAAAGGGGCATCCTTTTAAATGCCGGCAGACAGATCTAAGATTCTTTCTCCATTAACTGAATTCTTAAGGTTTTGAAATTCCATCTCGTACTGAAGTAAATTGCCATTAAGAATTTCTTCTACAGGCACATCTTTATTCAGTGAGAAGACGAGTTTCCCAGCCATTTGAGTGTTCAATTTCCTTGAATTAAGAAAGTGTCTTGAATTAATGATTTTTGAAATGACATTT
>NW_021432647.1:0-290 GCF_001605985.2 Dendrobium catenatum | reverse complement strand
TCCCTTTCGACTTCAAATCGATAATGGCCTTCTCAAGAAAGAGACAAAAGGTGTTGGCAAAGAAACACTACAGGAATGCCTCTGAAAACTTCATGTCAAAAGCAAATGAGGAATCTTTTACTCGTTTTGCCTGTGCTAAAATAACTCCTTCTCGCATTCTGATTCAAAGCGAGATACACTTTAAGGTAATGCACCTTTTTTGCCTCCACTCAGTTTCAATTCATTCTTTCTCTCGTCCACCTTTACAACAACCAAACCTTTCTCTACTTTCTAGCCAACATGAGTTTTAA
>NW_021432646.1:0-400 GCF_001605985.2 Dendrobium catenatum | reverse complement strand
GGAGTAGGAGAAGTCACCCAAGGAGTAGAAAATTTTTGTGGATGAAAGGACACTTTGCCTAGAGATTGGAGATACTCTACAAGTCACCCCAAGGATTTGATCTTAGGAGACCCTTGTAATGGAGTTAAGACTAGACATGGACTTAGGAAGGAGGTGAATCACTCTGCCTTTATCTCAATGATTGAACCCATCACCATTAACCAAGCCCTTACTGATGAGTTTTGGATTTTAGCAATGCAAGAAGAATTAAATCAATTTGTAAGAAATGATGTTTGGGAGTTTGTAGAAAGACCTAAGGGACAAAGTGTAGTAGGGACAAAGTGGGTCTTTAAGAATAAGGTGAATGATTCAGGAGTGGTGGTGAGGAATAAAACAAGATTGGTGGCTAAGGGGTATAACC
>NW_021432645.1:0-1042 GCF_001605985.2 Dendrobium catenatum | reverse complement strand
TACCATTTTGCTTTGTCCTAAAAAAATTGGGTATCTTCAACATGTTGAGATGGAAAAGTTCTCTCCATTTTGTAAGCATTACAAATCTTTAGGTCATAAAACAAAGCTTGTTGTATCCTTTCGCTCACTTATAAAAGGATACAATGGTTAATCCTCAATCAGTGCCTACTGTTGCTAAGGAGCGAACTCCCGTCTATAATTTTCATATCTTGTTCCCTTATTTATGATGATGTGCCATTAAAATAGGGTGCATGGAAGTATCAATTGGATTTGCATTCTATTGATAATCCTATTAATCCTTCTGACATGTTCAACCCCTCTGCTCAAGTGGGTTCTAAATGGGAGGATGGGGAGTTTAATTTACTATTAATGATAGTTCTTTCAATGATAAGCAGAATGTGTTTGATTTGAATGTTGCAAAAGTTTCTAATGATTGTTTCTCCACGATTACTGGTGAGAAAAAAAAAAGGAAAAAAATATAGCATGTTACATAATTTCATGTAATCTAAAGGAAGATTTGCTAGATCGAAAGCTCCTTGTAATTATACTACTATTGACTAGGTCTGGTTGTTATTCTTGCTAGGTTTGGGCTTTATTGCTTTTTGGGTAGCTTGCTAGTTTCGGGTTGTGTTGTTTAGTTATTTCAAATAGGGTTGTCTCTAGTTTACTTGTGTTATTTGTGTTGAGGGGGCCAATGGGTGGGTCGATTTGGTCCCTTTTTCTAGGGCTTTTGGTTGCTGATGGAGTTTTGTTCTAGTTTTGGGCTTTATAGCTCCTTATTGTTTAAAGGTTTGTGTATTTTATGCTGGGTTATTGGTGAGGTTTTGTTTTCCAGTCTTTTTGGTGTACGGTCATGGCGTTTTTGGTGCTAGGTCATGGCATTTTTGGTGTTATGATTGGTTGTTTCTACTGCCCTATTATTTGGTGTTATGTTGTTTGTTTATTGGTTCTGTGGCTATTTTGCTCCTATTTTAGGGGTACTTTTGCGCCTTTCTTGATGTTGTGCTTTTTTATTTTTGTTTGGGGTTTTTTATTTAACCTG
>NW_021432644.1:0-426 GCF_001605985.2 Dendrobium catenatum | reverse complement strand
CATGAACTGATCGTACGGGACAAACCTAGTTCGTACGAGATGATCATGTCAATTAAGCCCTTGAAAGTGCAATGGATCGGACCGGCAGGGAGCAATTTTTCTAAGTCCTAATTATCTAGGATGAATTTAACATTCATCCCGGGATGAACGTCTTGGGATTCTCACTTTGTACTGTTCGTCCAGACAAAATTAACCTTCATCCCTGGACGAAACTCTCTGTATAAAATCATACTGGATGAAATTTTCCTTTGTCTCTGGACGAAACTCTCTGAATAAAATCATCCAGGATGAAACTTGTTCGTACCAGGATGAACCAAATCGACTTACCTTAGTTGGTTACGTCCTTCAGGGATTTTGGAACTGACCTATGAAATAACCGTTTCGTACTAGACGAACCTAGTTCGTACGGGATGATTAGAGTGTACG
>NW_021432643.1:0-1433 GCF_001605985.2 Dendrobium catenatum | reverse complement strand
TCCTGGAACTTCTGTACAGAATCTGGAACAAAAATTGAACTGATCGTCCCGGGACGATCCAGATCGGCCCGGACGATCCTGGAGCAGATTTTGATGTTACAGTCAGTTAGGTAGAGTTACCGGTGGCAGAGAGGACAGCCACCACGACAGCAGACTAGAGTTGTTCCCATTGATAGACCTCAGGCAGGTGCCCCTGCTGTTGGACGATGCCCTCGCTGTCATGGACGTCGCCCACAGTTAGAGCCTATCCGATCCCAACTTGGTTCACTTATCGTTTCCCCCTCCACTCAGTTAGATGTTCCTACCGGGTCCCGTCACAGTAGATGGGTTTGGAGACATCGGCAGGTGGATGAGCCTGTCGAGACGGAGCAGACAGTTGGCACGATCCGACGAGTTGATACGGCCCCTTCTGGGTCAGCACCAGTTCAGATGAGTCGTGATGCAGTTGATGTTGAGGGTACCACCCCGGCTCGAGTGGGGCCAGTTGTTTTTCCTAGTCCCCTTAGGATTTGTTCTCCTTTGGGTCCGTACATAGATTCTCTTCATCAGACCTCCGATGAGGACTTACTCAAAGGAGAGTCAGATGAAGACATCTCTGTCCACCATGTTTGTGTTATCACGAGACGAGGCACTTCAGATGAGCAGCATGAGCAGTACGATGATTTGGAAGAACAAGGGGAGGCCGATGTACCTTCCACCTCAGTACAGGGTGGACCTCCCTGTTCAGTAGACACAGATGTTATAATTTTGCAGTTACAGACTCAGATGGCAGAGATGGCTAGAGCCATGATGGCGATGACCGCCCAATTGACGATGTTGGGGGCTACACCCCATGTCGTGCATGTAGTTACTCCTACTACATCCAGAGACAAGCCAGCAGTACCATAGTCGCCAGCGCCAGAGCCTGCTAGAGTTGATAGAGTTCAGAGGGCAGTTCCGATGTCTCCACCAGCAGTACCGTTGAGTGTGCCAGTCCAGAGTCAGTCAGTACAGTTATCACCAGTTCAGATTCAGGACATGATTGCACAGAGGGTTGACCAGGCTATTGCTTCTAGAAAGTCTGGAGATTCTGTTAGTAGAGGTCGCCCCTACCCGGTAGAGTACGACCGGGAGCCTTACCCCATTGGTTTTGTTCCTCCCCGTTTCCAAGTGTTTGATGGGTTTGGAAACCCAAGATAACATGTGGCTCAGTATCGGGCCATTTATTGTAACATTAGAGGAAATGATGCTTAGATTATTTGTTAGTAGCTTAGGGGAGGTGGCATTTGAGTGGTATGCCAACCTCCCTAATGATTCAGTTCGTACTTTTGCTGAGATGGAACAGTTGCTTGTTCAGAGGTTCATTAGTACAGAGCATAGAGTGACTGTTGGTGAGTTGGTAGTTACCAGATAGCGCCCCCACGAGTCTCTACCTAACTATATTGTTAGGTGGA
>NW_021432642.1:0-218 GCF_001605985.2 Dendrobium catenatum | reverse complement strand
TAATGAGCATTATATCTCATTTTGCATGACTTTAATGCGATTGAGTGTTTTGTTGTTGCTTCTTCCTTTAAAGTTTGTTCCTCTGGTGAAAATTCGCAGAATAATCAATTTAATCTGTTGTAGGTCATGGTTGTTATCGCGGTTGTCATCTTCTCCGTGACTATCATTTTAAGTAGAAGATTATTCTTGTCTACATCTTTGTTCGTGAGCATGCTATT
>NW_021432641.1:0-601 GCF_001605985.2 Dendrobium catenatum | reverse complement strand
TTCATGATCATGCGTTATTAATAAGAAGAAAATATACGAATGCTCTTTCGAAATCTCTATTACAGATAATTCAAACACATTTTCTATGAAGGGATAAACCAATATTTCAAAAAAAGATCATTGCTTTAAATAATAAGGGACGTAATCATACATGTAATACCTTAAAACTTTCCCTTTACAGCTAAAGCAGCCAACATAAATAACCCAAGATTTAGAAGATGTTGGCGTCAGCCAGGCCAAAGGAAGCGATGGATAGAAGTTGCGAACCTGCTGCGAACAGAGAGGGGCGAATAGGCTGGTCGGCGGCGTCTTTGAAGAGGTCCGAATGGAGGGCGTTGGGAGCAGGAGTCGCGAACTAAACTTAGAGGGGGAGAGTTTGCGAACTGCAGGCGTGAGATGAGCGGGCTATACGAACTGCAGGGGGCAGTTTTGCTTCGTGAACGAGAGTGAGGGAGAGAGAAGTTATTTTCCAAATGGGAAGAGGGAGTTCGTGCGGTTCCCGAACTGGAGAGAGGGCTGGACTTCACGCGCCAGAGGGAGAGGGAGATCGGAGGTCTTTGGCTATTTTGCGAATGTGAGAGGCGAACTGGGAGCGCGTGAG
>NW_021432640.1:0-313 GCF_001605985.2 Dendrobium catenatum | reverse complement strand
CTTTTTAGTGGGCTCATTTTAAGCCTCTTGAATCTTTGATTGGCTCTTTGAGTATCTTTTGATTTTTGATACACAATTATGTATAATTTTTCTTTTTCAATTTGGCGTCATTGGCCTCTTTCCTTTTTAATTCTTGCAAGCTAAAACGCTCTTTTGCAAACTCTTAAAAGAAGCTCATATGTGAGAATATCCTTCAATTATTAGAGAATAGGAGCTCTCCCTCTAACATAGGTAAGAATAATCCACAAAACAAAATAAAAAACATGTGATAGAAGCCATGGCAAGATTTTAAATAACTCGAAAGATATGTAAG
>NW_021432639.1:0-204 GCF_001605985.2 Dendrobium catenatum | reverse complement strand
GGAAAGACATAGAGGAGATGGTGGCTAAGTGTGACACGTGCCAGCGGAACAAGTATATGACGATGGCACCAGGGGGATTACTACAGCCTCTGGCCCTACCAGAGAAGGTTTGGGAAGAGATTACTATGGATTTTATTGACGGGCTTCCAAAATCAGAAGGGTACATTGTCATATTTGTAGTGGTTGACAGATTGAGCAAATATG
>NW_021432638.1:0-250 GCF_001605985.2 Dendrobium catenatum | reverse complement strand
AAAGTTTGGCTACAAATGATGTATAACTGTAATTACAAGTGGGGCAAAAGGGACCCCAGATAATATACCTGTATTACAGGAGGGGCTAAAAGGGACCCCAAAGAATATGATATCTGCATAGCAGGTGGGGCAAAAGGGACCCCTAAAGAGGCAAAAGAGACCTCTATGTAATTCAATGGCGATAATACCAGGTTTACCTGGGCTCCATTGAATATTATTATGAAAGTGTAGCCAAATATATTACAAACTA
>NW_021432637.1:0-200 GCF_001605985.2 Dendrobium catenatum | reverse complement strand
TTTTCGATCGAATCAGCCAGATCAAATCAACGGTGAGGAATTCAGGGGAGCGAATTGACCCATAATTGGTCTTTTAATCTTCTTTTCGCTCGGTCGGATCAAATCGACGACCAAGGGCTTCGTGGAACCGTATTAATCCTGGGACTTCCTTCAAGTCTTCTCCTGTTGTGGTGCTTGTTTTATAATAATAATAAAAAATA
>NW_021432636.1:0-226 GCF_001605985.2 Dendrobium catenatum | reverse complement strand
TTGTATTGTATGATATATATATATATATATATATTAAACATTTCATTTGAATGACTATTCACATCATACTAGACGAGAATAGTTTTGAACTGAGTGTATTGTACAAACTTTGATTGTACTATACAAAATTCAATCATACTATATGAATAAATGATGGCCAACTTGAAATTTTAGGATTTCTTGAAGCCTATTATAAAATCAATTCTTTAATCTTTTTTTAGGAGAC
>NW_021432635.1:0-920 GCF_001605985.2 Dendrobium catenatum | reverse complement strand
GCTTAGGTTTAACAACATAATTTATAGTGAATGAGTTTCAACAATCTTCATCCTCGGGTTGTGAGTATTCACTCTCAGACTCTTCCACTTTTAGTGTTATGTTCTTCTCCCTTCGTTGTTCACCTGCATCAATCTTTCTTTAGCTAACTCCTTGCTCGTAAGTAATTAGCGAACCAAGAAGTTTGTCAATTGAGTAAATGTTTAGATCTTTAGACTATGTAATTACAGTAATTTTAGTATCATAAATAGTAGGCAAACAACGAAGAATCTTATTAATCATTTCGGCATTCGTTAGTTCCCTACCTAGTGCATGCAAAGAGGTGACTATTTGTGTGAATTTATATACATATCAGAATTGAATTCATTTGATTTCATGCAAAACAGTTCATAATCATGCAACAAGATATTAAGCCTAAATTGCTTAACCTCATTAGTCCCCTCATAAGTTATACAAAGTCTATCCCATATGTCCTTTCCACTTTTACAAGTAGAAACCCGTATGTAATCTTCTGATTTAAGAGCACAAAAGAAACTATTCAAGGATTTGGCATTTAGTTGTGCTAAGTCACATTTTTTAACTGTCCAGTCTGAAAAAGGTGTTTCAACTCTAACTCCGTCAACTAGTCTAGTTGGTTTGTATACCCTTCCTGAACTAAGATCGACATACGATAATCAAGTGACTGTAAAATGTAGACATGCGTGTTTTCCAAAAATTAAAAGGTATATTATCGAACAGTGGAGGTCTAATTATAGAGTAACTCTCAGGTATATTTTAGTTTCTAAATGTAGCCATCTACGTTAATAAAAAAGTAGTGTAAACTTATGATTTTGAAACAAAGCTCTGATACCACTTGTTGAAACTTGTTCACTATGAATTAGATTGTTAAACCTAAGCTTTTGTCCCAGCAGCTAACCAAGAG
>NW_021432634.1:0-212 GCF_001605985.2 Dendrobium catenatum | reverse complement strand
CACCTGTAAAACTCAACAACAGTCAGATTTAGGAACCAAAACAGGTTTGGGCCCCTTCTTAGGAAAAATAGAATGCAATGCAGGTATGGTATGCTGTGAATCATGCATCTTAGGTCTCCACACCCAATGTGTAGTACGCTGAATGGTGCAGGTGTGTGAGATGTGTCCTAGCATACCACATGAAAAATATCTAACCCCAGAAAAAAGGTTAC
>NW_021432633.1:0-214 GCF_001605985.2 Dendrobium catenatum | reverse complement strand
GCAATGACATAGTAAAGAGCAATAACTTGTCTTATAATAGATTTTAGGAGGAACTACAAACATTTAATTTTAACTAATAATTTATGCAAGAATTACTCTTATGTAATTTCACTTCTTGATCTAAATAATATTATCGGTACCTATCTCTCTTCGTATATAAATAAATTTTAACTTTTTTATTTAATGACTTAAAATGTATTTAGGATTAAATTCT
>NW_021432632.1:0-291 GCF_001605985.2 Dendrobium catenatum | reverse complement strand
TAGAGGAAACCCATCTCAGCAACCAGAGGACGAAGAGTTGTCAAATCCCAGCTCTTCCGATCTGATGAACTCTAAGTGATCAGATTAAAGTCTTCTCACGTAGTTAAGGATTAAGATACTACCTACGTTCGGTACTATCAACTGAATCCAGAACCTGTAAATCCTTCAACAAATCCGTAAAGCACAAAGCAAGGATCGAAGGAACTTTTCTTCAATAAGTCCATCAAAGCACAAAGCAAAGGACCGAAGAAAATTATCCCAAAATTCACACAAAGCTCAAGGCTGAACTAA
>NW_021432631.1:0-204 GCF_001605985.2 Dendrobium catenatum | reverse complement strand
ATAAGGAGGAACCCAAACTCACTTGGGTTCCCAAATCAAATATTTGAATGAAATTGTAGGGATGCTCTCACAAAAGACCTAGTGAGAGCATGTGGTACCTGGATAGTGGCTGCTCGCGATACATGACTGGAGATATGAAGAAGTTCATCCTACTGGAGACCAAAACAAGAGGCAAAGTAACGTTGGGAGACAACACTACCAGGA
>NW_021432630.1:0-223 GCF_001605985.2 Dendrobium catenatum | reverse complement strand
TCTCCCTCTCTCTCTCTCCCTCTCTCCCTCTCTCTCTCTCTCTCCCTAACTCCCTCTCTCTCTATCTCTTACTCTCTCTCTCTTTATCTATCTATCTCTCTCTTTTTCTCCCTCTCGCTCTCTTGCTCTCTCCCTTGCTCTCTCTCTCTCTCATGCTCTCTCTCTCTCTCGCTCTCTCTCCCCCTCTCTCTCCCTCTCTCTCTCTCCCTCTCTCTATCTCTAG
>NW_021432629.1:0-431 GCF_001605985.2 Dendrobium catenatum | reverse complement strand
AATTTTTAGATACCTTTTGGGGACACAAGGCTTAGGGTTTTGGTACCCTAGACATAGTACTTCTTTTGAAATTGTTGGATTTTCTGACTCTGATTTTGTAGGAAGCAAGGTGGACAGGAAAAGCACTTCAGGAACTTATCAATTCATTGGACTGTCTTTGGTCTCATGGTCTAGCAGGAAGCAAAACTCAATTGCACTTTCTACTGCTGAAGTGGAGTACATTGCTCTTGGAAGTTGTGTGGCCCAAGTTCTTTTGTTGAAACAACAGGTATTAGATTTAGGAGTTCTGATAAGCACTACCTAAATTTTTTGTGACAACACTAGTGCCATATGCATATCTTAGAATCCTATCCAACAATCAAGAACTAAGCACATTGACATTAGACATCACTTTATTAGAGATCATGTGACAAAGGGGGACATTGAGGTAA
>NW_021432628.1:0-216 GCF_001605985.2 Dendrobium catenatum | reverse complement strand
AAATATATAATTTTTTATTCATCTATCTTGTAATGATCTTCTATATTCAAATGTCTAAATTGAATCATATTTTTGATAAATTCTTTTAACTTACAATGTTATATCACTTCTTAAATTCTATGAATTTCTATGATTTACCTAATGTTATTAGTTTTAGATTGCATACCTTATGTCAATCATCATTTAGATTAAATTTTCAAATGAATTTCATATAAT
>NW_021432627.1:0-284 GCF_001605985.2 Dendrobium catenatum | reverse complement strand
CTCCAAAGATTAAAACATGGAGCATGTACAGATTTTTGTTATGACTGAGTTTTGATTGGACAATGTCGAGGACGACATTTTTTTTGAAGTTGGAGAGATTGTAACAGCAGTTCTGTACATATCGTCCAGGCCGATCGAGGATCGTCCTAGGACGATTAGTTTAAATTTTGTTCCAGATTTTGTACAGAAGTTACTGGAAAATTTTCCTGTATGGATCGTCCGGGCCGATCTGGGATCGTCCCGGGATGATCAGAGCATGGCACAAGACAGAGAGCAAAGGGTTT
>NW_021432626.1:0-303 GCF_001605985.2 Dendrobium catenatum | reverse complement strand
GAATTTTTGATTCTTTCTGTCCTGTGCTTTGTGCTGCAGACATCAATGGAGAATTGTCTGATTTGTCTTTACTGACTTGTCAGGTGATTTCTTGTACCTTCGGCCCTATGCTTTCTTGCTTTGGCGGATTTATTGAAGGAGTAGATGCCAATGACCTAAACCCTGAGGTTTGTATTAGGTCGATGGCGAAAAGTCATCGGTCCAGAGCTTTGTGCGTAACGGACTTGTTGATGACAGAATCCTCTTAGTTCAGCCTTGGGCTTTTCACGAACTTTGGGATAATTTTCTTCGGTCCTTTGCTTT
>NW_021432625.1:0-453 GCF_001605985.2 Dendrobium catenatum | reverse complement strand
GCATTCATATCTATTCAATCTATCAATCTCAGAAAAAAATCGGAAATCGTACGAAATTTCGGCAGAGTAACGGCAGTCTATCAGATTTACACAAAAATCCTACAAAATCACAATTCACCAAATTACAACAGAACGTTCACAACAACAATATAAGACTATTCTTCTACTGAATCCATATCAAACAACATCCTGATATTTTTCTATTCAATTAAAATCGCGTAGAACCAATTTCGACCGGTAAAATTATCGCATAATATACTCAAATTATGTACAATATTCATATCTATAACATTCTAAAAGTTGTGAGGTGAAAGTTGTGTCAATACCAGATCAGGTCCAAAATTTTACTACGAAAACACAAAACAGTGCACATCTCGATCAAAAGTAAATATATTTGAAAACAGAAATAGGATTCAGAGTCCTTACCACGAGATCTACACTTCTTTCAACAGT
>NW_021432624.1:0-252 GCF_001605985.2 Dendrobium catenatum | reverse complement strand
ATTTTATCTTTTGCATAAGTTGTTATAGAACAATAAGTATATTTGAGCATCCTTTATAGTGAAAACACTAAGGAATATTAAATAATCACAATGATTGAGAAAAGTTTGATTTTCATCAGAGAGTGAAAGCTTTATTTTTTATTTGATAATTTTCTTATAATATTTGACAGTGATCGTTTAAGTTTTAATCATCTTAACCCAATCAAAATGACATGGGAAAAGATTCAAAAACTTAATGAAAGAAGGGTTGAC
>NW_021432623.1:0-205 GCF_001605985.2 Dendrobium catenatum | reverse complement strand
TTAGAGGTCTCCCCAAACTTAAGTTTTCAAAAGACCACCTTTATGATGCCTGTCAACTAGGAAAGCAAGTCCACTCTATTTTTCACCCCATTAAGGACATTAGCACCTCTAGACCTCTAGAAGTCCTTCACATGGATTTGTTAGGACCCATTAGCACTGCCAGCCTGGGAGGGAAAGACTATGGTTTTGTGATTGTTGATGACTA
>NW_021432622.1:0-223 GCF_001605985.2 Dendrobium catenatum | reverse complement strand
CGGTTAGTCAAATCAATCTTACCAGTAGAACTTTCTTGTCACTGTTGATCTGCATGATGCTGTAGACTGTAAACACGTGGCACCACTGGAGGAAGCGCAGGAGGTCGTGGCGCAACTGTCTCTCTCTGATCTCTGACAGCTCTATCGTCCATCCAGTTCCCTGATCTCTCACTGTAAGTCCTCGAACCAACAGTCCTCTGCTGTCCTGTACCCGTGCCAGAAT
>NW_021432621.1:0-236 GCF_001605985.2 Dendrobium catenatum | reverse complement strand
TCTTATTTATGCACTGCTTTATGTTCACAGTTCACTGCCTTAGTGCTTTATAAAGTTTATAGTTTATGCTTAAATCTTGCTGCCTTGCTGGTGGCTGTTTATGGTTTACGCAATTATGCTTGCTGCGGTGCTGCCTTGTTTGGCTGGTGCTTGGTGGCTGAATGCTGGAGCCTGGAGATACCGAGATAGAACTTAAAGTCTGTTAATCCTGCTGTTAATCCTGCTGCAGTAATGTT
>NW_021432620.1:0-325 GCF_001605985.2 Dendrobium catenatum | reverse complement strand
TGGACGTAGGTCGAGTTGACCGAACCACTATAAACCCTTGTGTTCTTTTTCTTTCTTCCACACTTAATTTTTCCGCACTTATTTTTCCTGTGGTGATTTTGGTTTAAGCTTTATTGGTCTTTAGTTTAAAGATTTTTTTTAAAAAATTTTAATTCACCCCCATCTTGTTTAGCCTTGAGGCAGTTCATAAGGGCCTTACATCCCTAACAAACTTTCAAGTGGTATCAGAGCGGGATTCATAAAAACTAAGTTTAAAAACTTTTTGAATTTTGATCCATGGCTAATTTTGGAAATCGTAACACAACTGAAGGATATTCTATTACTC
>NW_021432619.1:0-225 GCF_001605985.2 Dendrobium catenatum | reverse complement strand
ATTAAAATTTAAAGTAAAATTTAAAGCCTTTTAATTAACTTTGTATTCCCTGTGTGTTTTTCATTAGATTTAAAATTTTAATTCTAAATAATTACTTTAAAAACAGTGAAGAAGCCATTCCGAATGAAGCCTTAATTGTGCAATCAAGCTGTTACTTAGGCCTGTTTAAGGCTTCGTTTGGGATGATTTTCTTACTGCTTCTTAAATTAGCTTTTTAGTATAAAA
>NW_021432618.1:0-14100 GCF_001605985.2 Dendrobium catenatum | reverse complement strand
AGCCATGATTCATCAGAAACAGTTTTTAAACAAAAAGCAGTAGGAGATTGAATAGAATTCAAATCTAGCATGTAAACATTGTTTACCCTTTTTCCATTAAATTTTTTTTCCCATTTAGGCTTAATATGCAGCTAGTAGGTAAAAATTTCACATTATAGCCCTTATCACATAGCTGACTTATACTTAACAGATTATGTTTTAAGCCTTTAACCAATAATACATTGTCTATGAAAAGGTTTTCAAAATTTCCAATCATACATGATCCAACCACTTTATTTGTGGATTATCTCCAAGTGTAACCTTGCCTTCATTCCTGGCTTCTAGCGTTATGAATTGAGCAGTATCTCCAGTCATATGCTTTGAACATCCGCTATCCAGGTACCATATGCTCCCACGAGGTCTTGTGTGAGAGCACTCCTGCAAAAATCTCAAATGTTAGACCTGGGAACCCAAACTAGTTTGGGTTCACCTTTAAGAAATTTATAATCAGATGCATGTTATGATATTCTAAGTTTATTGCATCTTAGTCTCCACACCAAATTAGATTTCATCATCAAGGTAGCAGGTGTGAGCTATATGTCTAAAGAAATCGCATAATCTAATTTACATTTAACATTAGGAAAATATTCCTAAGTTGTCTTCCATGTGATTGTCTCTAAGGATTTCATGAAACTTTAGGATAATATTTAGGATTTGTAAAATCTTCAAGTTGGGGGTTTTCCTCTTATCTCGAGAGCTCTATAGTTAGTTTGTAAAAGAATTCATATCTTCTAAGATTCGATTGGTAATATTGATTCTATGAGGCTTGCTCTTAGATTCATCCTTAAAAATTTTAAATTTTTTTCAAGTCTGCATAGGATGTTTTAAAGTTTTCAAAATTTTTATTCAACTTATGGTATCATCAAGTATTTTCAATGTGTTGTCATCTATTAAAGCCATGGTTTTTTCCGTAAGGCTTTTCATGTTCTTTCTTGAGTTCTTCCAGTTACTAAGATAACACTAGCATGCACTTTTTTCATTTTCCTATATGCATCATGCTATGTGTTTAGAAATTTCAATATAATCCATACCATAGGATAAGTCACATAACCTCTTCTTGGGATCTGAGTGATCCACATTTCTGCCATCAAGCAAAGATTAGTGACTTCCTTCTTCTTTTTTTAATCTCAGATGATGTCCTGAGGCTAGTCTGCACAGAAAGCTCTTTGAAACTTCTTCTTGCCCTTCTTTACCATTGTTCCCTCCTAAACCTTCTCTCTTGCTAGGAGTGGCTTTGAGTTTGGGCATTTAGTCTTGATATGATGCTAGTTTCCTGCATTCATAACAAATAACTTCATTAGAAACCTTGCAACTTTCTATAACTTACCTCTGTTCCATGCTGGCGTCTCTTCTGCTTTTCTCTTTAAGAAGCTTCTGAATTGTCTAGTCATCCAATGCAAAATATCATCTTCATCCTCAGGTTGTGAGTGTTTTCAACTCTCTGACTCTTCCACCTTTAGTGCATATTCTTCCCTTTTTTGTTCACCTGCATCAATCTTCTTTGACTTACTCCTTGCTCATAAGCAATGAGTGGATCCAAGAAGATCTGTCAATAGAATCATATGTTTAGATCTTTAGCTCTGTAATTGCAGTAATTTTAGCATCATAAGCAAGGTAACATCGAAGAAATTTTATTGACCATTTCAGTATTAGTTTTTATTCCCTAACCAGTGCTGCAAAGAAGTGAACATTTGTGTGAAATCTTGTGTACATGTCAGAAATGGATTCATTAGGTTTCAGCAAACAATTCTAGTCATGTAACAAGATATTGAGTCTTGATTTGCTTAACCTCATTTTTCCCTTCATAATTATACAAGTCTATCCATATCCTTTCCGCTTTTGCAAGTGAAACCCGCATGTAGTCTTCAGATTTTAAAACACAAAAGAAACTATTTAAGCATTTGGCATTTAATGTGCTAAGTCAGTTCTTCTATAGTCCATTCTGCAAAAGGTATTCTTTACTCTACTCCATCAACTAATCTAGTTTGGTTTGTGTAACCTCTTGGACTAGCATTCACATGCGATAATCAAGTGACTGTAAGAAAGTAACATGCGTGTTTTCCAAAAATCAAAAGGAATATTGTCAAATAGTGGATGTCTAGTGATAGAGGTAACCTTTCAGGTGTGTTTCGGTTTTTTTTTTTCCAAAAGTAGCCATGCTACGTTAATCAAAAAGTAGTTCAAACTTATGATTTTGAAACAAAGCTCTTGATACACTTGTTTGAGTCTTGTAATTAGGTTGTTACACCTAAGTGGAATGTCCCAAGGCTACTAAAGAGGGGGGTGAATTGGTATTTAAAAATTAGTCCCCTTTAAATAGTTGAACAGTGGCACGAAATAAAAATTTTCCTTTTAAGTTTTTCTAGAAAAATATTTTTTCAACACAGATTTTTAAAACCTAAAATTTAAAAGTGCGGAAGTAAAAATAAGTAAAGTAATGACAACCAGATTTATATGGTTCGGTTTAAAACCAGACCTACATCCACTCCAGCAGAGGCACCTCTGAGTATTGCAACTAATACCAATAGTGACTCCCTTTTGCACCACAAGCAAGCGGAGAAGCCTTTACAACACACTCTTTCAACACTCCCCGGTGCGGCAGAGAACCGTCGTCCTTTACATAATCCCAGTGTTGGCAGAGAACTTTCCGTCTTTCATCACTATCCCCAGTGTTGGCAGAGAATCGTCATCCTTTCACACTCTCCTAGTGTGGCAGAAACGCCTACGGCTTGTTTTACACTCTCCAAAGTGTAGGCAGAGAACCCTTCGGACTGTTCACCACTCTCAAGTGTAGGCAAGAACCCTTCGCTTGTTCCACTCTCCAAGTGTCGGACAGAGAACCGAAATCTCCTGACAGATCTTCTCACAAGATCTAGAAGGAAGAAAGGAAAAAGAGTGAAAAAATCCCAATTCCACAAGTAAGAGATTCTTAACTTGATCCAAGTGAAGCTTCTCGCTCCAGTGGTGGATCCTCCTTGAATGCTCTCTTTCACTCTCTCCTTGGCTATTCCTCTCACAAGAGGCACGAAGATTAAATGACAAAGATTTGGGTTGCAGCCTAATTGGACTATCTTTATATAATAAGACAAGAAAAAACCGCCCAAAAACGTGCAAGTTTTCAATTCTGTATCGCAGTGGATCGTCCTGTACGATCGTGGATTCATCCCTGTAAACGATCGTGGATCGTCCTGGACAATTTTACTTAAACGAACTCTGAAACGACCCTATTTGAATATGTGTATGAAATCTGCCTTCGTACAACTGATCGTCCTGTACGAACTAAGGTTCCGTGCAGTACGAACGATTTATTACAAGGCAGTTTCTAGAAAACTGCTTAAAAAAAAAAAAAAAAAAACAAAAAAAAAAAAAAAAAAAAAGAAAACCGTTCTAAGTCGGTTAATCATTTGGACGAGAATAGTTCGTCTGGACAAATTTTTTACTAGAACCGATCGTCCTGGACGGATCTTGAAACTTCTTCTGGACAAAAATTTTCCAGTAGGACAATCGCCACGGCGATAAACTTATTTTTGTCTGGACGAGAATTTTTCCAGAGTTCAAGATCATCTGACCGATTTTGATTTCGTTGGGACGAAGATTTTTCCAGAGCCAGAGCACGGACGATAATTTAAATTCGTATGGGCGAAAATTACAGTGAACCAATCGTTCTGGATGATAATTAATTTCGTCTGGATGAATAGGGACTTATAAAAATTTTTCGAGCAAGTCCATTTGTTCCATATGCTCTATAGGAAATAACTGTCTGATCGTCCCCAGTAGAAACTGATATCGTCCCAGTACGATCAGTATAAATTTTATCAATGATCTCCTTATGTATCATCGGGCATACCGCAGTATTAATGTTACACTTACGATAGGACGCAGGAGTCTATATGCGATGTCACATGACAAGCTTCCAAATTTTAACAAAGTATCTCTGCCTGATATTTAATTTGAAGTCCTTCGTAGTCTGGAGTTGTTTTTCCTGAAATGTTAACACACAATAAAGAGAAATACAATTCTTCTAAAAAGTTAGGAGATCACTACAATTTGAACAATAATCTTGAATCCACAAACTATATAAAGTGCAAAATGTAAAGACATGCAATAGCAAATATCTTAACATTTTAACTCTCAATATACTATTTTCTAAAGGGTTATCCTACTTTTAATTAACAATCTTTTTCATTTTTAAATTGGTTTTTGAAAAAAATTTTATATCTCCCTACGTTTATTATCGCATAGGCATCTTTTGCCATAGTTTTTGACCTCTAACTCATAGTTTTCTTATCAAGCAATCGCTTTGTCACTAAGATGGTTTTTCTTAATTTTTAATATTTTAAAGGAAGCATATTCAAAAAATTGTCAATGATGCAAAATTAAAGATGTTCCAAGACGCCAATTGAAAATATAGAATACACAAAGTATAATCAACAAGATGCGCAGTGCGCCAACCAATTGTCAAGAGGCATAATGAGCCGCACAAAGTTATGCTACCATCTTGTACTTCTTAAAAGACTAAGAAACCCTTTCTATTCGAATACTGAGTTTGAAAATCTTGATTCTTGTTCAAAAATTGTTGCATTGATCTTCTATTAGAATATTTTTATGGAAGAGTTTTTAAAAAATTATTGTTTCTTTCTCTAATTTATTACTTGATTTAGATCTTGAATACAATATTTTTGCCTTTTTAAAGAACTTGAGTTGGATTATCATCTCTAGGCTCACCTTTTCTGGCTATGCGTTGTCAATCGATTCTACTATGATTATTGATTAAATCAAGAGGTAATTATCTTTTAAGAAACTTTTATTTCATCACTAGATTAGGAAATATTTTTGTGTATTTATTTTTCGTTCCTCCTCTCTTTTGATTAATTGTCAAAGGGGGAGAATGTCTGTTAATATTTTGTATTTTTTTTCAAAAAATTAAATCAAAAAAAATATTTTTCTTCTCCTATTTTTTTAAAGTGTTATTCTAGTAAGAGGGCGATTAGGAAAAATTTTTCTTTTTTAAAAATTCAAATTGAAAATTGTTTGCATCATCAATAGGGGGAGATTTGTTGCGTTTGATTCTATTGGTTTATAATTTTGTGAATAACTTAATATTATTCTTATTGTTTCTATTGATACTTTATCTCTAACATTCAGTAAACTGATCAGACTACAATATTTTTTAAACCAGCTCAAAGATTAGGTAGACTGGTCTGTTCCAGTTTGTAATCTTTTCCCTTATTGAATAAAATAACCTTTGTTTTGTATTGGTGGTGACATCTGATGTTTTGGTAACTTGGAAGATTTTCTGTTGGCCTAAAAGATTTCTAATTTTTGGTACATCCTTCGGGACGATAATTTACAATCGTCTAGACGATCTGACAAAAGTAGAACCCTAATTAGGAGCATCTTCATAATAGGCAGCCGTCATAAACATATCGCCTGGACGATACAGATTTCGCCAGGACGATATTCCAAACTCAGCAATGAAATAGCCGCCATGAATCAGCGTTTAGGTTATTCTTATTTTAGGAAATCGGCCCAGGCCGGTATTCATATCGTCCAGGCCGATCTAACTCAATCATACACAAATTGGATCTGGTAATTATTTGGAATACATTATGGTGATTGATACGTGCACATCGTCCGGAGATGATCTTATGATCGCAAGGACCGATTGACTTCAGCACACCAAATCAGGGCGATGATCAGGAACGATTAAATCGGTTTTAAACGAATCGCCGGGACGATCGTTAATCGGGCCAGAACGATATAAACCATTCTAAGATCGTCCCAAAGTCGTCCAGGGCCGTTGAGCGAATTGAACTATTGGCCAGGATGAAATGCTATCGATCCTGAACGATAATACGTCGGCAACTTGCATAATGAGCTCATTTTGAGAGCTTCTATTTAAGCTATGGCAATGACAACTCTTTGTAAGTCTTTGGCAGCATTAGGGAGCTATTCGTTCTTGTGGGGAGAACTTGAAGAGAGAGATGAAAGGGCAGAGAGAAAAGGGTGGAGTTTGGAGGGAGAAGAGCCTGTGAGGGGGGGAACTCAAGAGGATATAGAGGGGATTACCCACACAGTTGCTCCGACGAACCTCGCACCTATAGTACCATCAAAATTCAAAAGGCTTGTCTCGAGTAAGTTCACCAACGAAGAAGAATCTCCTTGATATCAAAGAACCCGGCGAACTCCGCTGGCACCGGGGACAGGTGAGTGGATTTATTTGTAAGGCCTCTCCGCCTAGCTGTTTGGGGCTAAAAGAAGAGGTCACGATTTTAGTGAAATACTTGAGGAGTGCCTCCAAGGAGGGACGTAGGTCAACGGTTTGACCGAACCACTATAAATCTGGTGTGGTTTTTTTCTTTATTACTTCCAGCACTTTTAATTTCCAGCATACGGTTGATTTTCTACGTGGGATATGGTTTTAGTTTGAGTTTTGGTTTAAAGCTTCTTCTTTTCAAATTAATTCTCTCTTTGTTAGCCTTGAGGCCAGTCAATAAGGGCTAACATTTAAAACAAACTTTCATATTTTTATGAACATCTCTTAACATCTTTTGCCATAAGGATTAAGGTTTGGTGGCCCCATACTAAACTAAAAGAAGATAAAATTTATAAACTAATTCTTCATGATCATCATTTACAAGCAATAATGAGCATTTTTAAAACTGATAAAAATTACTATAAGCCTATCCTAATTATAATGCAAACATCAATCATACTCATTATGAAAAGACATAAAGAGTGGATGTCTATAGACTGATAAGAGAAGATTCTTATTTTATTCACTAATTTATATATATATAAATATATAGTAATTATATATATAATATTATTTATACTATTTATATATATATAATATATAATTATGTAAATTTGTCATCAATATTCCACAATTACTCATAGGAAACAATCTTAAATTACTCATTTCTACACCATCAACAAATGGGAGATGTCTCGGAAGCTGACTAAAAGAAATATATTCAATGCTGATCTATCTTGCAGCGCATCAAATCCGAACAATTTTTCATTGTATGCTTCAAGTTCTCCAGTTTGGTAAAACAAATGGTGGTAATAAGATATTTGTCTTGAAGCCTATTTTAGTCATCAAACTTCTTACCTAGCTTCAATAATTAGTCAAGTGGTCTCTTTATCTTGAGTTTTTTCTTGTGACCTTCACAGTTGTAGCTCATCTTAGCTCACTTTTTACTTAAAACATTCAATTAAGGTTCATTTGGGAGCTTCCTTAATGATTCTAAGCTGTTTTCTAGTAAAAACAGTTTTATTCAAGATATTTTTATACTAAAGTTACTTAAGAAGTTAAAGAAAGCTATCCAAATGAATTAAACATAAAGGTGTATCTTGACTAATACCTATAATAATATACCAATATTATGACTATAAGAGTCTCATATAGATTTGAAAGATATATTAGGAATAATCTTTCAAAAGACATCAAACATGTCAGAAACATTCATTGTCTAATACTTCAACAAAAATATTTCTAAGATAATAGTAGTTGGAATGCTAAGCAACAACCACGACAATTATATCATTAAGTCTTTTAAGAAAATTATAACCTCATTGGAAAAGATTAAGCAATTAAGGCAGTCCTTACAAAAACTTTAGCTAATTGTAAAAGTACAATAAATTGTTTAGAAAATTTGAAACTCACTAATCATCAAAATGTAGATATAATAAGTTGTATATGGATTTTATATCATCATTAAGAATCATAATTTTTTTGAATGACAAACATTCATAATGGGTACCAAAAAAGTACATTGTCTATATACAATAATTTAAAATTCTTATGAATGGCTGATGGTGTATATGTTAGAAATTTAATTACAATAACAATAACAATAACAACATCAAGCGCTTTGTCCCACTACATGGGCGTCCGCTAACATGAATCTTTTTTCTCCATTGTGTTTGTTAAAAGTTAAATTCTCATTCAATCTAATAAGAAGATCATTTTCTAATATTTTCTACCAAGTCTTTTTAGTCTACCTCTATCTTTACTAAAATATAAGTCAAAATTCTGACACTACCATATGCACTAACATAGGAATCATTATAAGGCCACCATTTTTGGACGCAACCCATATAAAGGTGTCTCTCTCTACATATTAGTTTTCCACTGGAGCTACTCCAACTTCACAGGTAATTGCTCATTCAATAATTTATAAAAATTTTAATAAAAAATACGCTTATTTTCATATCATATCTCTAAGGTAAACGCCACTCATACCACCTGAGCATCCTCATTCTATACAACACTTAACTTAGTATTATGCTTTCTCTTTTAATGGCCAAACATCTTATAGAATTTTCCCTTAAGTTTGAGAGGGTGCTTCTATACACAACAGCTCGAATAGCATTCCTCTACTTAACCACAACTTAAATTATAATTGTTAGAATATCCTTAATCTATTTCCACCAATCTCTCTTGAACAATAGATCCAAGATTCTAAAATGTGTACTCTTATTAGAATTACTTGTAGCCCAAAGTTATAAATCCCCTCACTAAGGTAATATTTACTATAAAACACATCCCATAAAATTTTAAGATCTAATCAACTGAAAACATTCGACTCTAAAGTTTGCCTCCATGATATCAAGTTTTATCTTCACTCCCTCTCTAAGTCTTATTACAAGAAGAATTTCATCGAAAAAGCCATACACCAAGGTACATTTCTTGCAAATGTTAGTGAGAAGTCCATGACTAAACAAAAAAGATATGGGGCGTAAGGCTAATCCTTTGTAATCCATCCAATTAGGAAGAAGAGTACTTATAATCACCTTGTGTTTTAACACAAGTAATAGCTCACTACATCATACTTTAATGATTTAAACATAAAGAATTATTAACTCTTTCTTTTCAGAAATCTCCTAGCAATACTTCTTAGAACTTTACACTTGCTATTGTCTAAGTCAATAAATATGATATGTAGATCTCCTTATTATCTCTATATTCTCCATCACTCTCAATAAATGTATGGCTTCCAATAGTAGACCTACCCGGCATGAAATCCAAATTGATTTGAAGAACATTAAATATCACGCTCACACTATGCTCCAATAACTCGCTCCCAATTTATTACAGTTGAACACATTACTAATTCCTCATAATATTGTAACAATCTTTGTGGATCACATTTTATTCTTAAAATAAAATTAACACACTCCATCTCGCCTACATTTGACATTTTTTAGTCTTCAAAATAGTATTAAACAGTTAGTAGTCAAGAAATTCCTTCATCTCCTAGGCCCATTTCCACCTAGGCTCTATTGGAATACTCATCGGTCCAAACAGCTATCACACTTCATTTTCTTTAAGGCACTCTAACTTTGATTTTACTAATACGTCGATAAATATAATTAAATCTTATTTTCATTTAGGGTACAGTCACTAAAGTCAATGTATTTTTCAATATTCTTCATTAAAAGGTTAGCAAAAATATCTCCTCCACCTTTGTTGAATATATAATTTAGCTTCTAAGAATTTTTTTTTTTTGATCTTCATCCTTAATACATTCAATGAGTTAACCTTACTACTCCTAATCTCTTTGTTTTATTAACTTTATACATAATCTTCTCTCTATATATCTAACTATTATATTAAATCATAAAAGACTAGATACTTGTATCTCACATTGCTTTCTTAGACTTCTTAACGTGCCCTTTATACTTTATTAAGTTATACAAAATTTTTACTTATTAAATCAATTTTAAATAAATCTTCTTATTTTTATATTTTCTTGGCACATTTATGATCCACCACCAATTAATTTTTACATTAGACACTTTTACCTTCGATATAGCTAAGCACATATTGTAATATTCTTAATCATCACTAGCAATTTTTTTTTTCCCACATAACATTAGTATTTCTCACGACAGAACAAAATCTAAATCTAAATCTTACTCTCGAAATATTTTATTAATATTACTTTAAATACCGCTGATCTATTATAAAATAAATATTTTTACTTTATTTTTTATTCCCATCCCTTATCCTAAAGTCTACTAATAATCGACTATAGGGTACAAATTTTACTCACGCGAATATCTTTACAATCTTTGCAAATCTAAGAATTTATTGAAGGAAAAAAATTTGTAATTTTAACATTAGGCAATACAAAAATAAATAATTCTTCGTAAGAGTTTTTTTATAATTATTTGGATATTCTAAAAAAATGAATTAAAACCGTGAGAAAGAGGAAATCAGTAGTATAATAATATAAAATAAAGAGAAATATATAATATATATACTATAATTATACTATATAATTGCATTTTTGGGTAACTTCTTTTGTCATACATCTCACGCATGCAATTGCATCAAAGAGTGAATTTTGGACAATGTTCTTTGTCATATCTCCTGCCGTGGGTTATACTAAAATTGAGGATTATTAACCACTTTTTTGAAAAAAAAAAGAGAAAGCCTAAATTTGATAAAAAAAATTTCTTATATAGGTTCTATAAATCCAAATGAAGACAAATGCTTCATTTTTTAGTTAAAATAGAGCTATCCCAATTGTAGGATTGAAAATCTTCTCAACTTCAGACTCATCCATCCAAACAAAAATAATGATCATTTCATGAAGAAGAATAGTGTTTTCATCGTAGGGATTTGATAACCGTAATTAATTTGACTCAAATTATTCAAAATGGGATAGTCAACTTCTCTTAGGAGAGATTCAAGCTCCAACACAATGCACTATAGTATAAATGTTTGTTTCTCCTCCACTCATGAGGGCTATTTAATTTGAAGGGGAGAAGAGAGCACAAGTTTTTTTTTTAAATTTTATTGTTTATTTTATTATTATAATATTATTATTTTATTATTATGTTGATAAAATTTTAAAAATTGTCTTTTCTTTCCAACTTTATTTGAAACTTTTTTCTATCAAATGATATTTTTAAAATTTTAAAATGTATTAATTATTAAATATAGAAAAAAAATTTGAACCTTTCATGTTTCATATATGAAAAAGAAAAAAAAAAAAGGTTTCTGTAAAGAATATATAGCTAAAATCTATCATTTTGATTAAAATATTATGTAGAATCATATTTTCAAGAAAGAATAAAGAAAAAACAAACCAACAAAAGCAAAAAGTGCTTAGAGAAGTTGTAATGCATAGCCAAATAGTTCATTTGGGAGTCTAATTTTGGTCCTAACAAACCCATTTTTTTAGATTTTTAAGGCCAGATGGTTCATTAATAAAACAGTCAATCGGTAATCAAACTTGAATTAATGTAATTATTTAGAATATTAAGTTCAACATTAAATTTAAGACTATCTAAACTTTGAATTTTGACAAACATATAGTTAAATTGATACATTTTGATGGGATGAATCCAATGACATCTAATGTCATGATTAACTCCAAATAAATCTAAAACTTTATAAATTTATTGAAAGATATAAATTTGTATCAAACATATTTCTCTAATAGCAAAATGAAATGTCTCAAAAAGGAAAATCAATAAGCTAAATATAACTCAATTCTGAGGCCATGAATGTACTAAAAACTAAAAAAATGGTTATCAAATGAATTAAACACAGACCATACTGCTAGACGTGTCATTCTGAAATCATATAATAGACACTCATTTTTCCATGAATGGTTCTTAGATATTGATTGAAATTGAAAGAGAGTTGGAAGATTTGAATCTCTAGAGATGCTAATCCAATGTTTTGCCAATGTCATGACTACCCAATCATCATCAATTGATCATCGTTCCTAGACCATTATTGTTTTAATTATAATCTCTCCAATTTATTATTGGCCAACCATTATTTATGACCACCTCAACACCAACATGTGCAACTACTAATATCAATTGCCTAACCCTCAGTCGGATAACTCTTGACTACCATATTAACTATTATCATCCAATACCATCCTTAGAGACTCATCACAAATAGTGTCGAATGCATACCATCAATCTATATAGTACATGCACATCATCAATCATAAACATCGAATCAGGTGCCTATCATCATCAGTAATATCAACAATACGCCATTTTCATATAAGAGCTGATGATGCCATCGAGAGAACATTGATGCCATTAGACTTTACTACTCACTATCCCAATAATATCAATGTATTTCTTCCACCTAATGGCCCTATAGGCTATTAAAACATAACAAAGCTAATTCCGCGATGCTTCATTACCATCATAATAACCATTAATGTCAATGCAAAAAAAAACCATCACTTACAAGAAGTTGCAATCCCTCAACACAAAACACTCAACTGTAGGGGTGTCAATTCGAGGGTCGAACGTTGCTGAGTTGAAAACCCGGATACGTAAACAAACACCCGGGGTCAAACCGACCGACCATTTTTGCAAAACGGGTCGACATATATCAACAACGCTGACTACCAAGTGAGCTAGTAAACTCCTGGGCACGGGCTTGAGGGACCGACGGCTGGGCTTTTCTGGTTGGCCGCATATGGATTCGTCATTGTTGGTATTTACCTCCGACGACGGGTGCCAGGATTTACCAAACCCCATGCGCAACCCGGCAGCGGCGACCGGCAGCGTGGTACGATCGCGCAGCGCGACTGTTGCGACGGCAGTGGGCAGCGCGTGCGGCAACGGGAACGCTGGCAGCGGGCAGGCGCTGAGGGCGTGACGTGAGCGGTGCACAGGGCGCTGCAGCGTGGCACTGCGGGCGCGACACGGGCGCTGCAGCGAGCACAGCACTAGGCGCGGCAGCTACGCTGCAAGCGTGACAGTGGGGCAGCAGTGCGGCAACGGGGTGCCGGGGGCAGACGGGTAGCTCGGGCGGGCAGTGGGCAGAGGGAGGGATTCAAAATTTTTAAAATTAATGGATTTTTGGGTTTCCACCGGTCAACCCGTGGTCAATACCGAACCCAACCCATTTTTAAACCACACTCAACGGGTCGAAATCTTCTGTGAACCCGAACTAGAGACCCGTTTTCAAACGGGTCGGTCCAACAAGATTTTCTGGGTTGTTAAGGTCCGGCGTTAAGGTTTTCGTGTCGTGATCAATTTGACACCCCTACACCAATGATATGCTACAAAGCATTTAGGGTGATAAACTTTTCAAGCATGTAAGGTGATAAACTCTCTTTTCTCGATTGCATAATTTTCAAGCATGTAAGAATTACTATTTAAAAAGAAACTAGATAAGTGTTGGTGAAAAGCTCAATTGAAGGCGGCTAGACATCAAAGGATAGAAATTTAGAGATAAATAAGAGTGTTTCACAATTGGAAGAAGTTAACAGCCCTAATATAGTATACTACAAGGAGTTAGGTATCCTATAAAATTTACCCTACGTACCCTAGTCGAAGACAAATAAGAGCAATAATAAATTCTATAAAGTGGTGAGACATCAAAGAACAAATATAAGACATTAAAAGTATTTCATGATTTCATACAAGAAATCATTGAAACGCTACCTATGGAAGTCATATAGTAATAATCCTTAGCGTTTTATTTAGACTGAAATTTTAAAAATATTATAATTCTACCCAAATCATAAGATATGTGATACATGTGTTTTGAAAGCCTTAAATTTTCAAAAACAAATTTTGTTGAACTAAAGTAGATTAAGTATTATTTCAGGAGTCATTTATCCAAAATCACAAATCATAATTTGCTAGAACATTTATAATGTTGTCTTAATTACGCCTATATTTTTCATAGTTTTGGGCAATGAGTAAAATTTTGTAAGAATTTAATACATGTCAGTGTAAGTGGTTTTTGGGGCTGTTAACATGCCATTTTACAAATTGATTTCACATAATTTTTTAAATAAAATGAAGCTAATTATATGATAATTTTTCTATTATTTTTAAATCCCTAAGATTTCATATGAATTTCTACTCAAATTTAATTATAATATTAAGTATTATATATTATTTAATAATAATAAAGAAAAAATTACCTAAAGGCATCTGGGCTTTATTAATGATATTCCTTAATAAATCATTTTCATCAAACGAGAAGACTTAGGGAGTTATAAGGAAAAAAGAAGGAAGAGAGAGAACAAATTTTGATTGTTTGAGCGAACTCCATTA
>NW_021432617.1:0-279 GCF_001605985.2 Dendrobium catenatum | reverse complement strand
AGTTCTCCTCTGCCACCAAAGACGTTGGACTTCTACCTAACGTCGGACCTTCACTCTTCGCCATGTTTCCACCCGACGCCGGACTTCTACCGGTTATCGGACTTTGCTGGACGTCTATGCGAAGATGCATTTCTTTCCATTGCAGGACTTCTACCTGATGCTGTCCTACTGATCTTCGTCGTCAGACTACAGTCCTTTCGACCTCCGTCGCCAGCCGACTACGGTCCTCCTGACTCATGTCTCCCGCCGACTACAGTCTTTCCGACATCCGTCGCCCGT
>NW_021432616.1:0-519 GCF_001605985.2 Dendrobium catenatum | reverse complement strand
GGGGGTCATTTTGGTTTTTTAGTGTTAACCAGTTAAGTAAGCAACATTCATTTGAATGCAACGCTTTACTTGTAAACTCGTATATGCATTATGTCCGCTAGTATACATGTTGTGGATCCGTTGGCGTATCATCGTACTAAGGTCGTTTGCCTGTTTTAAATAGGTAGACTATCGTGCACTATTTGATGTTTTTACAAGTGGATTGCAGTGCACTAAAGAATCTCTTATACTGTTTGTAGGTAATTGCATTCACTGCAGTTATCTTATACTCGCTCACATATAACCCATTATATGTACGATGAGTTTCCTACAACAACTCGTATGCATTTGCATTTGATGTAGTCACTTTGCACTTTGCTTGTGGAGAACACATTGGGTGTACAGAAGGGTCTTCTACAATAGCTTGTAGGAACTTACGCTGTTGCATGTCTTCCTTCTTTGCTTGCAAGAGGTTAAAGTATTTGCTAGATATTTACTTAAGCAGGTTTGAATGCATTTGTTTGTGTCTTGACATTGATC
>NW_021432615.1:0-378 GCF_001605985.2 Dendrobium catenatum | reverse complement strand
TCCAATTTGAGGAGCTCGAGGCCTTGCAGAGCTTTATCTTTAAGGCTCAATAAAATTCAAAATCATACGAAGCCAGACTAGTTGAAGTTCGTGATAAGATAGAGCAACTTAGAACCTTCCAAGTATGAGACATGGTCTAGGTTCTTTGGATGCATATCTTAGCCTACCGAAAGATCGGTGGTGGAGCTTGAACCAACTCAAGACTTTTCTCTTGTCGTAGAGACGATCTTTGAGAAAATTTCAAACATTAACTGATCGAACCTGGAGAATGTCACCTGATATTTTTAAATGTAGGGGAGACTCTTCAGAAAGTACCATTCCATATGAGTGTCAAATTCAAAGTCAATAAAAAAAAGTCTTCGAATTTCCTGGATTTAA
>NW_021432614.1:0-267 GCF_001605985.2 Dendrobium catenatum | reverse complement strand
GGGGGGGAGGGGGCTAGCAACGATTGGGGAGTTGGATTGGTGATTTAATAGAGTTGTCAATCATAGCTTTCTAATTAAGGAAATAAGATTTATAACAAATCTCCATTTCTGAAATTAATTTGGAGCTATGATGCACCGACACTTCTCCTCAAAGAAGCGTGTGTCCAACACCGTATCCGACACGACACTCATCCAACATGTGTCGGACACGTCGAAAACGTGTCCGATTAAAAAATATTAAATATAAATTGGACATGCGCGTCCGAC
>NW_021432613.1:0-255 GCF_001605985.2 Dendrobium catenatum | reverse complement strand
TAAGGATCATTTTAGGCTAAAGTGCTCCGCATCATTCCCCCCTTGCGTCAAAAGAGCTCAACTCCGTTGAGGCGCGTTATGGAGGGGGAGACAGATGTAAGAAAAATTATACTCAATCCACCAGGATCGAAGACTTTGCATCTCGGATCCATTGCTTCTTCTAAACGTCTTGCACGACCAAAGACGTCCTTACCCCTGCCAATGACTATAAAGACTACGTTCTTTTTATCCCCACAAAGTGTGTTAAGAATAGAG
>NW_021432612.1:0-472 GCF_001605985.2 Dendrobium catenatum | reverse complement strand
AATGCCTCAATACCCGAATACACAATTTTAAACATTGTTAATGACTTGATCGCCCAAAGTCATAATCCCCCGCTAGATCTATTATTACTAAAATTACACTCCATATATTCAGTTTAGATCTACTCAAACGAAAACCTTTAGACTCTAAGGTTGACCTTCATAATTCAAGTTTAACTTCAACTCCCTCTCTAGTATTATTAACAAGAAGAATATCATCAGCAAAAACCATACACAAGGTACAACCTCCTACAAATGCCTAGTGAGAACATCCATGACTAAAGCAAAAAAGATATGGGCTTAAGAACGATCCTTGATATAATCCAACTAAAATAGGAAAATACTTGGTCAAACCACATTGTGTTTGAACACAAGTAACAACTCTTACATGCATATCCTTAATGACTTGAATATAAGCATTATCAACCCCTTCTTAACTCTCCATAGCACTTCTCTTGAAACTTTATCATATGCT
>NW_021432611.1:0-326 GCF_001605985.2 Dendrobium catenatum | reverse complement strand
CACATCTACAGTAATGTAAAGGGGACGGTTATGTTCAGCAGTTCTCAAGAGAAAATCTTCATCTGAAAAGGTAACTCCAGGAACCGCTTTGAAGTAGAATGCCTCACCTTTTGAAGTTGCAGCCAACTGGGTTAAGCAAATATCAGGGCCGAGAAGCGCTTTAATTAAAGACTCCCTCATTTCTTTGGAGAGAAGGAGGGCGTCATAAATACTTAATTTTGCTAGCAACTTCTTAAGGTGGGCCAAAACGTTGTAATCAACCTTAGGAACGACAGACTCAAAACCCAGGGGAATTAAAGGAAAGTCTGATTGCTGAGGGGAATTTG
>NW_021432610.1:0-282 GCF_001605985.2 Dendrobium catenatum | reverse complement strand
AAATTATTTAATAAAACTTTAATTACTAAATATACTTATAATTATCTAGTAAATCAATTAAATATTCCATTACTAACTAATTATTTATCTAACATTTACACTATTAATCAGCCAATTAAATATTTATATTTTAAATTATCTTAATTAAGCAAATTAAATTAATGTCTAATTAAAAAATTTAGAATAAATCTAATCCTGCGGGCCGGCTCTTCAGTTCGTTCGCGTAAAGTTCCCGCTTCGGCTTCGCTGGTTCGCGCGGCGTAGAGCTTCGAGCGAGTTAGT
>NW_021432609.1:0-465 GCF_001605985.2 Dendrobium catenatum | reverse complement strand
ATTTCCCCCAAAAAAAAAAAAAAATTTGCTTAGGTTTTGAGTTCACGTTTTTGACCAGTATATCAAATGAGGTGTCAGCTGGATTCAGATTGAGTCAATTTTAGGTATGACCCAAATCTAACCCGTTAACTCATTTTACTCACTTATTTGCACATGTAAAACTGCTTAAAAATAATGGAAAATAATTTTATTTAGCTCAAAAATAAATTAGTTATATAAAATATACATTATATTTAATTAAATATCTTCACAAATACAGCATAATAAATATTTATTTTTGATTTTGAGTTCGAAAGAGTTAACACGATAGCACTTCAACTCACATGATATAGAATAGAAACAGGAATTAATTAATAGTTTATTTGTTAGGTAAGATTGTGGATGATATTGTTTGCATAAAATTATATGTTTAGCACAGCTTGGTAGTTGTAAGCAATTTGATTTTGAAGTGGATTAATCATTAGC
>NW_021432608.1:0-495 GCF_001605985.2 Dendrobium catenatum | reverse complement strand
GGACGACGTCCGATCGACAAGAGGATAGCGCCATTGCGTCTAGAACGTCGTTGAAATTCAGAAAATATATTTTATTTAATAAATTTGGATCATCTGATATGGTGGTGAATTTTTAGGCGATGCAAATATGATATAAATGCCTGTGTTACGATGGAAATGAGGCCTCAAAGATGCTCGGACGATGTCCGATCGACAAACGGACAATGCCATTACGTCTGGAACATCGTCTCCTTTAAGAATCTACATTTTATTCGATCAAATTGAATCGTTTGAGATGGTGTCGTAAATTTCAAAGGGGGATTCGAATATAATGCAGAGACATGCGTTATGAGGGAAATGAGGCCTCGACGATGCTCGGACAATGTCCGATTGTAAAACGGACAACGCCATTGCGTCTGGAACGTCATCAATACCCTAAATCCACTATTAATTTGTCCAATTATGATTGTTCAGCAGATCGACATGTAAAACAAAAAAATTGGCATGCAAATCGAG
>NW_021432607.1:0-1022 GCF_001605985.2 Dendrobium catenatum | reverse complement strand
CCAAGGAGTAGAAAATATTAATTTGGATGAAAGGGTTAGACCTTCTCACACTTTTCCTAGAGATTGGAGGTAATCTATAAGTCACCCCAAGGATTTGATCTTAGGAGACCCTTCTAGTGGAGTTAAGACTAGACATGGACTTAGGAATGAGGTGAACCACTCTGGCTTTAGCTCAATGATTGAACCCACCACCATTAACCAAGTCTTTACTGATAAGTTTTGGATTTTAGCTTTGAAAGAAGAATTGAATCAATTTGTTAGGAATGATGTTTGGGAGCTTGTAGAAAGACCTAAGGGACAAAGTGGAGTTGGGACAAAGTGGGTCTTTAAGAACAAGGTGAATGATTCAGGAGTGGTGGTTAGGAATAAAGCAAGATTGGTGACTAAGGGGTATAACCAAATAGAAGGGATAGACTTTGAGAAGACTTTTGCCCCTGTAGCTAGATTAGAAGCCATTAGAGTGCTATTAGCCTTTGCCTATTATAAAGGATTTAATCTTTTTCAAATGGATGTCAAGAGTGCCTTTTTAAATGGGGAAATAAGAAAAGATTTTTTTGTAGAACAACCCCCAGGTTTTGAGAGTTTCCAATTTCCAAATCATGTTTTTAAATTAAAAAAGGCTTTGTATGGTTTAAAGCAGGCACCAAGAGCTTAGTATGAGAGGCTTAGCACATTCTTACTAGAGAGAGAGTTTGTCAAGGGGAGCGTAGAAACCACCATTTTTCTTAGGAGAGTTGGAGATGATTTACTCATTGTTTAGATTTATGTGGATGATATACTCTTTGGATCCTCTAATAAGAAATTATGTGATAATTTTTCTAAAATAATGAGTAGAGAGTTTGAGATGAGTTTGATGGGAGAGTTTCCTACTTTTTAGGGTTTAGCATAAAAAAATTGGAGGATGGAACATTTTTAAATCAAACAAAATACATAAAGGACATTTTGAAGAAGTATGAGATGGATAAAGCCAAGCCAATTAACACTCTCATGACTTCTAGTTCTCCATTGGATAAGGACCCAAG
>NW_021432606.1:0-306 GCF_001605985.2 Dendrobium catenatum | reverse complement strand
GATCGGGATGCCTTCGACGGTCTTTCCTTCCTATCGGATCGGGATGCTTGCTCCTGTCGGATCGGGATGCTCGCCGGCTGCTCGACTACGCTCCTCTTCTTCGCCGATCTCCCCTTTCTGTCGGATCGGGTTTGTTGCTTCGCACGAGGCTTCTTTGGCTCCTTCGTGGCTATTTGACGATTTTCTGTCTACGGCAATGACGCCTTTCTTCACGAAGTTTTTTCCTTCTGGTGCTCTGATACCATGTTGAAACCAGGAATTTGAGAGGAAAAAGCTTGAATTTTATTATGCAATCTACTACCTATT
>NW_021432605.1:0-730 GCF_001605985.2 Dendrobium catenatum | reverse complement strand
ACATTAAAAATTTAGCATCATATCAATATATAATAAAAAAACATTGTTAACATACTTTTAAAATAATTATTTTTTATTTTCAACATGCTATATAATATGTTTTTAAAATTTAAAATTTATTAAGCTAGCTTACTGATTTTTAATGAAATTTTATGTGATTAAAAAAATGTTTGTTTAATTTTTAAATAAGTGTAAGATAAATTTTAATAATTAAAAACCGTAGCTTTAAAATCTTACCATTATTTGTTTAATTTTAAAACAAATGTAATATAAAATTTACTGAATTTTTTTATGAGATTTTAAAATAAGTTGAATGTGTTTGGGACCACCAAATCAAATTTGATCAATATCTCCACTCTTTTTTTTTTTTCATTTTAATTTTTTCTTAAAATTATATTTTGGATAATTTTTTTTCGCTGATTTTTATTTTAAATATTATGCTATTAATCATAAAACATATTTTTCATATATATACTTCAAAAGATATTATGGCTCATTAGTAAAAAAAACTATTGGATTTCTAAGATTATGATTTCAAATCATATATATTAAAATTTATTGTTTATCATGTAAAAAAATGATGTAAGATGATCTAACATATTTTATATTAAAACGGGGTTCAAATTTTTTAGATTTATATTGAGATTAATACTATATACTATATGATACGACATCGCAAAATCATCTTGATCTGGCACGAATCTCGAGGCAAAAACTAGTTGGAAACTTC
>NW_021432604.1:0-292 GCF_001605985.2 Dendrobium catenatum | reverse complement strand
GTTACTTAAAAGCGGTAAAAAAAATAGTCCTAAACAAAACCTTAATCCGTTTTCTCAATATATAAAACAAAAATAAAAAATTGAATAGATATCACATAATTGTTCAGGTAATTACTAAAGTATTTTGTGCTAAACATTTTGTATATATGGGTGTTAAAAAAGTTTGTAGCTAGTGAACAATTCATATTTGACTCACTAAGGTCATCTCCAACCGAACACGAAACGAGCGTATGCCGTCCGTAGGTCACTCTAACAGAATGCAAAAATTTCCGCCATTTACTTGCAGGTGAAC
>NW_021432603.1:0-1742 GCF_001605985.2 Dendrobium catenatum | reverse complement strand
CACTCTGAGAGTTTATTGAATAACATGCAACCAATTGCAAAGAATGCCTAAGAATAATAAAAAAAAAAATAGCAATAACAACACAGAAATATATCAAGCTACTTATGGTTGATGTAAGTTGGGTGTGGAAGATAAACTGCATACGGATACAAAAAGCAAAAAAGCATCTACCTGCATGGCTTGGAAAAATGGACTCAGAAAGTCCTGTATATATAGCAAATCATTTAATGAAAATGATACAGGAATATTCTACGGCCAATATATGCATGTGCAATAGACCTAATTTGCATCGCATTATTATATCTTAAAATTTTAACGAGCAAGACTTAATTAATTAGCAAACCTAATCCAAACATTTCATTAAATATAAAAAGGTATTGATATCTAAGTTGATCGTGCAAGAATAATAAATGTTTAAGATGAATGCGTGACACAATTAAAAAGGATAAATTAAAGAATAACTATATGAAAGGAATACTTGGAGTTGTCTCTATTAAAAAAAAACAAATTGAAATTAAATGACAAATTTAGGGCACACACAAGAAAGTGTAGAAAATACACCATTAAGACAACTAGATAAAACTAGCATAATAAATTAGGAAGCAAAAAATGGTGAACCTAACTTAACATGGATTAAACTTGATCAAATTGGCTTGCGATAAATAGGTTTTATGCCTAAGTAGCACTATCGACTTCTTTTTAGACCCACTAAGGGTTAGCTATATACATTCCAGGTTGTTTTGATGATCTAGATCTATCTGATACTCCAAAACACAAATCCTCTCCCATCATAATTTACCCCACTATGGTAACCCAACGACCAAAATATCTTATCCATCAATAAGATTATATGGCATGTGTGGCTCATCTGACCGCTCGACACATTTCGGCCCTCCAACCATTTGAAGACCAATCATCAATTTAGCGACCCACTAAGTTATTCCTCAACATGTCGACACACACATGGCTTGTCAACACACATATGACTCATCAACACACACCTATCTTGCACAACCTCTACCCATTATCCTCCTCCAACTCATTATCATCCTTTGACTAACTGATATATCTCCTCAACATCTTCACTTTCACCTTCTTCGAGTGTTGTTGACTTGTTCCATTCAACTACGCATTCTTACCACTCAAATTATTTTCAATTTTCCAAATTCGTCCAACGCACGCAACGTATGCATGTGTCGATAGCACCAATGCACACTTGTTATCAAGGACTCATTAGCTTCCTATCCAATGTCTTTGACCTTGCTCCCAAGCAAAGCCACCCAAAGTTTTTAAACACTACGATCAATACCCTATATGATGTAGTAATGTACAAGTCTTTTTCTCCTCCCCACTCTTCTCTCGTGTGAGTCTTTTTCAGTTGTTGTTGTGTTCTCCACCCAATAGCCCTTTCTATCTTATAATCACAAAACATTAATGAATGATCAACAACCCCTAGAACAGCCTTGAAATACTCTTCAAGATGGGGCCCTCATATCTAAATTAAGATGCTAGGAAATCTATCCCAACTAGTGTGTTGTCCTCTATCTATGGACCCATCATTTTTTATCCCCATCGTCATCAACCTATTGGCAAACATGCGCCCAATGCCTACTGGCCTATCACTCGACACCAACCACACATTTGTTTTGCTAACTTCAAAACTCATTACTAATGGACTCAACATCTATCTTGACTCCAACCACTAGCTCCAACACCTGTTGGAACCCTGTCAACAACATTGG
>NW_021432602.1:0-294 GCF_001605985.2 Dendrobium catenatum | reverse complement strand
GTACTTTGTTTTTTCTCTTTTTGAGTCTATTTGTAATTGTCAAAGAGTCTGATGCTAAATAACCCTACACACACACACACTTAAGAGACTTAGAATTTCTATTTTTACTCATATCGGCTAGGACAATTTTTTACATCGTCCTAGATGATCAGGCTTAAAACAGAAAGTCTAAATAAGGATTCTTAATTAAGGAAGCCGTCATTAAACATATCGGCCTAGACAATACGAGTATCGTCCAGGACGATAAACTCAAAACATAAAGAAGTTGCCGCCATAGACAATTAAGGTATACTG
>NW_021432601.1:0-259 GCF_001605985.2 Dendrobium catenatum | reverse complement strand
TTGGAGGGTCAGCAGGAGGATTAGGCATGGCACCAATAGCAGTATTTCTTTGCATCATCTGTATCATCGCCCCCATTTGAGCCATCATCTCAGTCATCTTCTCATTTAACTGAGAGATTTCTCTGTCTTTGGCCCTCATTTGTCGCCTCATTTATCGCCGCATTTCAGCGAGTGTGACATTTTCGGCACCAGAAGGATTCTCATCTACTTTCTCCACTTCTTTTCTTCTTCTTGAGAATGACGACTTCTGCCAGTGGTG
>NW_021432600.1:0-281 GCF_001605985.2 Dendrobium catenatum | reverse complement strand
CGAAAGTCCTGCAAGGCAAAAGTTTAGCGCAGGAGGAAATTCAAAATCGGGAAGAATTTTAACATTATAGAGAAGTCAGATAGAAGTCTATTGACGACATTCTAGCGACGTTAACCAAGGACGTGAGACTTTTCCGAGGTTGTAAGTCGGAGCCCTGCTCGACGACGTTAACCTGTGTGGAAGAGGTCGGGAGAATCCACTAAGGATGTGAGACCTTTCCGAGGTTGTATGCCGGAGCCCTGCTCGACGACGTTAACCTGTGTGGAAGAGGCCGGGAGAAT
>NW_021432599.1:0-305 GCF_001605985.2 Dendrobium catenatum | reverse complement strand
TGTTATAGATATGAATATTGTACACGATTTGAGTATTATCTACGATGATTTTACCGGTCGGAATTGGTTCTACGTGATTTTAATTGAATAGAAAAATATCAGGATGTTATTTGATATGGATTCAGTAGAACAATAGTCTGATATTGTTGTCGTGAACATTCTACTGTAATTTGGTGTAATTTGGAAATTGTGATTTTTGTAGAATTTTTTTGTAAATTTGATAGACTGCCGTTACTCTGCCGGATTTTCGTATGATTTCTGATTTGTTTGAAATTGATAGATTGCATTGTTATGTATATGAATAT
>NW_021432598.1:0-238 GCF_001605985.2 Dendrobium catenatum | reverse complement strand
TCTAATTAAGTATGAATCAGATTTTTTTTAACTAAAATTCTCTCCTATGAGTCAAAATTTCTCATATTATAATGAACAACATAAGATTAATTTCTCCTATTTTCTTTAATCATGTCATTATTTGTTTGTAAGATCTTTTAGAACAAACTCTATTTTTTTGGCGTGAAAGTCTAGAAATGCCTCTAAACTACTTTCAATGTACGTTGTTCACTCCTCTACTTAAGAAAAAATTATTACA
>NW_021432597.1:0-314 GCF_001605985.2 Dendrobium catenatum | reverse complement strand
GAACGGTGCACGATCAAGGGATTCAATATCGTCCGTTCATCCGACCACTCCCTATTTATCCTTGATCTTTCATCTATTTACAAGTCATGTCACTCCATAATATCTATAAATAGACCCCTTATTTCTCATGAGAGGGGACCGAAGAAAAAAGAAGAAGAGATGAAGAAGAGAAGGATTGGAGGAAAGAAACTCCTCCATGCACGACCACCGCCGAAAATTCTGCTCGACGCTCGAGTGACGCCAAAATTTTGCCCGACGCCCGAGTGATGCCGGAATTTTGCCCGACGCCCGAGTGACGCCGGAATTTTGCCCGA
>NW_021432596.1:0-1825 GCF_001605985.2 Dendrobium catenatum | reverse complement strand
GCCTACTCAAGCGCCTGACAACCGTATTTATGTTCCTTTCAACGGCAAAAGGACAATATGGGATGCTGCCAGGACAAAACCTACTCAAAGACTCGTGCCCCTCCCAAATCTTTGAAGTTAAGTCAAAGTTGGAAGGCACGAAGCAGCGATAAAGACTCGTGACGGAAATGCCACCATTCTAACAAAATTTGGCAAGGAATATCACTATAGGTGCATTGAAACCAGGATTGCTCGGAGGATGCTGCGCGTCCTAAAGAACTTATTGAAAAAATAGCATGTTTATGATATTTCTTGCAGGACCAATACAAATTTGACCAAGATTAGAGTTCAGATCCTCGGCAAGAGGCAGTCGCCATTCACTCAACGAAACCATTTTACCTCATCGTGCAGAAAAAGTCGCGAGGATAATGTTAGAACCAAAGACATTGAAGCTCAGCAATGGTGGATGAACAAAGAATGCATCATGGAAGGAGAAAGGCGTAAAAAGCCTTCGAAGTTCAAAGAAGTAAGGACTGGTTTGCTCCTTTGACGATCTTCCTTTTCTGTCGGATCGGGCTCCTCCACCGAGCTGGGAAGACGCTCGTGCGATCCCGATCTTCGTGCGGTTCTGCCGATCGAGTGGAAGAGAAGGATCGGGTTTCCCTTCTCTCGTTCAGCTTCGTTGATTGGAACGGACTTCCGATCGGCTTCGGAAGTGTCTTTCGCACGGTCGGTTTCAGTCGGGTAAGACCGTTCCTTCGTCTCCTTCGCTTCCTTCGTGGTTGTTCGTCTAGGCTCCTTCGATGACAGTTCTGACGAAGTCAAGGAGTTCGCCCGCGGCAGCAACCGGCGAGATCGACACTTCTGCGTTGGCCTCTTACAGCGTCAGGAGGTTGGATCGTTCGGCAATGAAGGCCTCCCGATCGGCTCTGATACCATGTTAAAACTGAGAATTTGATAGGGAAATGCTTGTCTTTATTCATTACAATCTTCCCTATTTATAGATCTATACAAGATATCCTAATGAGGAAATAATAAATTGCAGATTTAATACAAAAATAAGAAAATAAAATCTTTCCTAAATTCGTTCCCTCATTATGGTGTGATCCATGAGAGTATCCCACGGATTGATCTTTGTGTCCGTCGGATCCTTTGTACTAGGAACGGCTGGATTTCAACAGTAATGATTGACAGAGGTTATAGCAATTTAGATTCACATGAATTGCAAAGCTTAGTTCTCACCAAATACGTGAAATAAATGTGGCTACGTGTTGTTTGAAAATTAGTGTCATAAGTTGGGATAAGGCTAACGAGAATGGTGTAGATTTAGTTTAGCTTTAGTACAATAGATTTGTTTACCAAAGAGTTAATACCAGTTTTTGTTGACAAGTCAAATAAAAAAGCTTTAAAATAAAAATGACAAAATCAATACAATGACACTCCATAACATAAACTAAAATACAAAAATAAATGTCAAAGACAAGATGTTGACATTAATCCTTAAATTTCTATTTTAGCCCAATCTCAATGTTACACAGTCAGTAAGCACTTTACCCTTAAAAGACTTTTATAATGATCAAAGCATAATTACTTGGCTGTAAAAAGTACATTGAAAAATTTTAAAAAATATATTTTAAAATTCTGCTAGCAACTATCAAAGGGGTAAAAGATGTTATGATCTATGATCTACAGAAACGATTATAGCATTAGCAAGGCATAAAATTAGAAACCATTATGACAATAGCAAGACAAGAAATAGCGCTTAGCTTTCTCAACTGCATGCATCATCAACTAACTTGCATGCCTTCTAACTTAGGTCTAATCATTGGTTGACCAATGATATGAG
>NW_021432595.1:0-393 GCF_001605985.2 Dendrobium catenatum | reverse complement strand
CAAAGTTGTACATCGTCAACTTAATTTTCTTTTTCTTCGATTCATAATTTCAACAAATCGAACAATTCTTTATAAAAAATATCTTATTGCATTCTTGAATATTCACGCCTAGTAGAGATATATAAAGTTTAACATCCTGATTTTGTACAAAGTTTTAGTACACAAATAGATAAAAAGTAGGGTGCAATATTCATAAGAGATACCAAGACTTTTATATAGAAAACACTAAAAAGAAAAAAATCCATGGGGCCTAACCCAGTTTAACTGAACCACTGGAATTGATGGTTGATTATAAATGATATCCTTCATTTGGAGGAGGGTGTTTGCTCAATTAATGTAGAAAATATACATTGTATTTAGTGCATTATATGACAGCTATTCTTAAGAGTCTTG
>NW_021432594.1:0-2023 GCF_001605985.2 Dendrobium catenatum | reverse complement strand
CGAATCCTTTCACTATGGATGCCTGGGGCGTCACAATGAATCCCCTTGGTGAAAAGTGGCTATGAGCTAGGGACAAACACAACCAACGAAGTCATGATCATAGGCTATACAGGTGTGTACTTTATGTAGTCTGTGTTGAGACATCCTTAGAAGGTGAATGGCCTTAGTTGCGGACAACTTCTATGGGAGGAGCGAGCTCTCTTTAAGCAAGTGCCCCTCGGGGCAAAGGCTCGTTTAAGCAAGCTTTCTAGATAAACTTCATCAAGAATGAGCGCATCTTTGATCTAATCCTCTAAAGGTGAGCTCATACGCCGTGAGCTCTATTGGGATGAATTCTTTCTAGCTCAAACTAGGGCTGGCGACAGGCCCTCAAAGTGAGGTTTTCTTTAGGCGAGTATTACTACGAATGCATGCCCTCTCTCCTCAAGCACTTGGACATGAATCTGCTTAGATATTTAAAGAGTTACTTATATGAACATGTATGAACATATACTTTCAATAAGATAAATATAAATAAATTCTTCATTGACCTGAAAGGCAAGAAAAAGTCACATGAATAAATCTTATAGATCATTTATATTCATCAATATATAGTAGATTCAATTCCACAATATTTACCTTGTTTCAGGCCTCTAAATTTTTATTTTAAAAAAATGGCATCTCTAAAACATATAAATAAGAAAAAAAATAATTATATTAAATGTTTCTAACATGAAAATAAATTAAATTAGGTTTAAATTTACAATGCGTATCTAATAAATAAATAAAAATTTAATATATATATTTTATAACAAGTTACTATACAACAAGTTTGATTCATAAATAATGTTTCTGAACTTTGCAAAAAGACATCTAATTTATATGTAATATATGTTAATATATCTGTTTGTTATGGTGTAGAGTTCCTTCCTAAGTAGATCCAAATTATCCCAATGCAAATTTGTCAACTTCTCAAATGATATAATCTCCTATTAAAAAAACTTTTTCTACTAAAAATTTATTTTAGAAAGCAACAAAAAAGTTGTTCCAAATAAAATCTTAGGCTTCGTTTGAGACGATTTTTTTCATGTTTCTTAAAATAACTTTCTAGTACAAAAAAAATAAATTTTTTGTACTAAAAAGCTGCTTTAATAAGCAATAAAAAAGTCATCGAAAATGAAACTTTAATCTCATTATCTCACAAAAAATAAGACCCATTTAAGAGTGAAGATGTATTATATTTGATTTATGTTAAGAAAGACAGATAAATTTAAAAAAATTTGGTTAAAAAATATTAGAAGTGAACTTTCTTTATTAGATTTAAATGAGAATTTGACTCTTAATAGAACATAATGGAGAAAAAAATTCATATAACTAATCCCACGTAGTAAGATAAAAATTTGATGTTGTTGCTGTAATATCTCAACTTCATTGTCAAATTGAAATTGACTGGTTTTTAACCTTTGTGATTTTTTTTTTAGAAAAGAGTGTGCGAGTGATTTGAACTTCCAAGGGCTTCAGATCTTAATCATTCAATCATCATAGTAACTGTAGAGAATCCAATTGGTATTGGAAAACTTTACCTTTCAATTATCATAGTAACTGTAGAGAATCCAATTCCAGCTAACTAATATCTTCCATTAACAAGATTCAAGATTCTGCACCATAGACTTTTCAATGCTCTGTAGCACAACCTCATCCTCCTCCTCCTGCTGCTGCTACTGTGCTTGGACTTCTACAGCATCTCTACTTGAAGAACTGATCGCTTCAATCCGCGCCACCACCTCCGGCATCGATGGCCGGCTATCCGGACACTGAACAGTACAGTTTACAGCAATCTGCAATAGCTGAACCATCTCTTCCACGTTCTGTTGCCTAAGCAACTCCAGATCAAGAACATCGGTCGACCATTCCTCCCGAAGCGCTGCTTGCACCAATTGAGGGAGGTTGGCGCCCTCCTCAGGCGACTTTCCGGTGAGCAGCTCCAGCAGGAGGACACCAAAGCTGTATGCATCGGCCTTCTGAGAGATCTTGCGGAAGTTGG
>NW_021432593.1:0-271 GCF_001605985.2 Dendrobium catenatum | reverse complement strand
GGTTTAGATCAAAGGCAACACATCAAAATAAAAAAAATGCATTCAACAGTTCAGAAGGAGGAAGTTTGAGTTACTTTCAGCGGATCAAGCTCTAATACTTTCTTTTAAAGCTGGTTTATATCTAAAGTCTATGATACTCTCATATTTACTACTTCCATAAACTTTTAAATAATCCTATAGATATTTATATCCAAGCAGTAGGGCGTTCTATTAACTTATGGTCACTCTGCATTACTCGTGCATTCTGGAATACCAATGTAACCATGGCCAG
>NW_021432592.1:0-841 GCF_001605985.2 Dendrobium catenatum | reverse complement strand
TAATTATAATTAATTAAAATAATTCTAATTATTTAAAATAATTATAATTATTTAAAATTGTATTTATTTTTTTTGTCTGCCCTAAAGGTTGTTTGGCAATAGGATTTGGTCACAGAGGCACCCGAAAGGGAGAAAGTTACCTTCACAGGGGCGAGCTCCCATCGTTGGTCCCGATCAAAATGTCTTACTTCCGATCCAAAGAATGGAAAGTCGTTGAAGGTGCGAGGCTGAATACCAACAAGCGAGGAGCTGAAGAAGCAAATGATAGGGACAAAGTTAACCTCTTAGTCAGAAAGTTCATGTTGTTGCTTCCGATTAAAGTGTCGTAATTTTTGATCCTTCACTACGAGGGAGCTTCCGTGGTTACTTCCGATCAAAATGTCATAACTTCCTATCCGACCGGCAAGGGAAGTCGCAGGAGCGAAGTCGATTATTGTAACGAGAGAGCCGAAGCCCTCTCTCTCCCGAGTATTTAACAACGTGAGGTCGTGCGATGGGTCGCGAGTGTAAAACCCGAAAAATGTCTTTTTAAACCTCGCACGCTTTTCGATGCGTCGCGACGAGATTTAAGTGAATTTTTCAAAGTTGTTGGATTTCGATGAAAATAGTTTTAAAATTTATGCAAAATTTTAAGAAATTTATTATATATAACTCATTTAGTTTTGCTTGTTTTGCAAGATAAAAATGTTTGAAGTTAAAATATACCCAAAGTACCCCTAGTGTTTATTTAAGCATGGATGATTTAAGTCAGGGCAAAATTGGCATTATGAAAATCCCTTTCTTTTAAGGGGACCGATTGGTCCCTGATGTAAACAAATTAGAGCAAGGCACAAAGAGAGAT
>NW_021432591.1:0-293 GCF_001605985.2 Dendrobium catenatum | reverse complement strand
CCTTTGGCCATAAGTTTGAGTCTGGATTTCTGGATTTGAATTGAATTTTGGATTTGAATGATTAATATTGAATTATCCAAGTCATTTGTAATCATTTGTGTGATCATAAATGATTGGATTGGTTTAGAGCTAGATCAAAGATAAGATCAAGGTCTAGAATGAAGTTTGGATTCTTAACTGGACTGAATTATGGATTTTGATTGAGGTTTGAATTGAATTGAGATCTGGATTGGCTTGAGGTCAGGATTGGTTTGAGGTTTGAATTGATCTGAGATCTAAATCAATCTTAAGGT
>NW_021432590.1:0-328 GCF_001605985.2 Dendrobium catenatum | reverse complement strand
TTAACTCATCAAATTTTGCTGCTACTATAGCTTAAATTTACGACTAGCCAAAGATGGAAAGAGAAACCAATCCCCAGTGGAGTCGCCAGAAATCTGTGGGCTCCGAAAATTCGGCCCCGACCTCCACTCGCTCTTCTATTTATTCGGCGAGGGAGTTTTAATTGAATAAGTTCCGGGATAAATTTTAGAAGGCAGATGGGTTTGTAGATAAGACACTACCTAGAGATTTTGCCCTCATTTTGCGAGGACTTCATAATCTGAGTTCTGGTTTCCTATAGGCGCAAGCCCCTAAAGTTAATTACCTCTCCCGATCATGAGAGAGAACTTT
>NW_021432589.1:0-259 GCF_001605985.2 Dendrobium catenatum | reverse complement strand
TCTGTGTTTGAAATGTTCGTTAGCCTATATGAAAATTTCTAAAATTTTGGATCTTATAAGTGATATACTTTGAACTGCAACATAAAATTGAATTCATTAGAAAATCTAATTTTTCTAAATTTAAGTTGTGTTTATAACTTGATATTATTAAGATTGTCAATTTCATGTCTATTATTTAGACTATATTAATTTTTTATATTATTATTGAAATTATATTGTTTTTTTATTTTGTATTTCACTTATCAAATAATATTTATGC
>NW_021432588.1:0-236 GCF_001605985.2 Dendrobium catenatum | reverse complement strand
TCAGTTATCTCCACTAAAGAGCAATGGAACGAACAAAGGTTGAAGAAAATTTTTCTAAGTCCCGATCGTCTAGGACGAAGTGTATTCGTCCACGGATAAAATGTTCTCTGGAAAATATTTGTTCAAGAACGAAGTGTATTCATTCCAGGATGAGTTTCTCTCTGGAGCATTTTCATCCAAGATGAAGTGTATTCATCCCGGGATGATTTGCACTCTGTAAAACTTTCATCCGGACG
>NW_021432587.1:0-244 GCF_001605985.2 Dendrobium catenatum | reverse complement strand
CATGTTCTAATATGTAATATCCTACAATCACACTACAGGAAATTCAGCCATTACCGGCGGCTTTGACCGGCGGTTGTTTAGCCGCCGGTAATAACGGCGGTCACAAAACCGCCGGGTTTAAAATTATTGTTCCCGTCGGTCGACCGACGGTTGAACGACGGTATTTGTACCGTCGATTCGACGGTCGGAAAGCCGCCGGTAACAACTCCGGCGATAACCGGCGGTGTAGGCCGCCGGAAAGCCG
>NW_021432586.1:0-325 GCF_001605985.2 Dendrobium catenatum | reverse complement strand
TCTTATCATTTATTAGAGCCTTGTACTAATAACGAATCTGAATACAAAGCTCTAATAACTAGTTTAGAATTAGCAATATCAATGAAAATTGGGGAAATCAAGATTATTGGAGATTCTTAACTTATTATCAATCAAGTTGCTGGTATCTACAAAGTCTTGAAGCCTAAACTTCTTCCGTACTATCAATACACTATGAAGCTTCTCGAAAAAATTTCAAGTGTAACTTTGTATAGGATACCCCGTGGAAGAAATTCTATGGAGGATGCCCTTGCAAAACTTGCAAAAGATTTAGCTTGTATAGAAGAAGAGTCAATCTCTATAGAGG
>NW_021432585.1:0-270 GCF_001605985.2 Dendrobium catenatum | reverse complement strand
AAGGACTTGTTGAATGATTATGGAATTTCGAGTGAGTGATTGGATGAGAGGATGGTGTTAATAGAATGCATCATTCCTAAGGACTCGATTTACATCACTCTAATCAAAGTAGTTCGTGAGAAAAGAATGAACTAAAGGCCCTTTAGTAGATAGCCCAATATATTGGGCGATGTCGGCTTTGGTAATTTCAACATTTTAATGACAAACAAAGGAGTAGAAAGTGAGGTTGTCGACGGTGTAGGTTAGATTTGCTAGGAATTCTAAAAGGAG
>NW_021432584.1:0-206 GCF_001605985.2 Dendrobium catenatum | reverse complement strand
AACAAATAAAATACAGTTTTTTGAGTATTTGCAATGTTTTGAACATAATGGCGAAGTTCATTTGTTAATCCGACATCGTTTGATCAGCCTCGAGCTTTAATTTCGGGTGTCGGTCATCTCTTTTGACCAGTCTCATCCGATTTAATTACGAGTGGCCCCGACCTAGCAAAATTCAGTGTCCTGATCGCAAAGATACCATCCGTTTG
>NW_021432583.1:0-370 GCF_001605985.2 Dendrobium catenatum | reverse complement strand
GGAATTATTTCCTACGAGGTTACCCAAGTTCAATACCAAAAATATTCAAAGAATGCTACGAAAGCAAATCAATATTCCTACTACCAAACGGCAGCTCCGTACAAGCTTGGGTCTCTGGTATGGGAGAAATCCGCGTCCATTACAACGAAATGATACAGATGCATATAAAGGCATCGGGTTCATCAAACGAAAATTCCTCCGAAAAGAGACTTATCGAGCAGTCACTTGTGAGGAAATCAAATCTGATAATGATGAAAATGAGATTTATGGAGCTGATGCTAGTGATGATCAACCCGTAAAGGCTGAGCCTGCACCAGAAGAACTGGAAGATGATGGACAAGCTGCTACGATGGACGAGCTCAAAGAAGTC
>NW_021432582.1:0-672 GCF_001605985.2 Dendrobium catenatum | reverse complement strand
GCGATGTCGACCCGAATAAATATTTAAAATGCCCCCAATCTGATGGGAGATTTTTGAAATGCATTCTTGTTATACAAGAGAATTTCAAAATATATAGTGCGTATATGATGACAAACAAGTATAAAATATATAACACATTAAATAAAACATTTTCTTGTGCAGTTTTATGAGTAGTATTTCTTCAGATATCGACCGTTAATTGGTGGCATAGGTCTCTGACCTTCCAAATCGATCAATTGATAGGTTCCTCCCTGAAATACTTTCTTGATGATAAAAGGCCCTTCTCAGTTGTACACAAATTTGCCACTGATTTTTCGGTGTGGGATGATTGTCCTTCTCTGCACCATGACCAATTCACCTTCTTGAAATGATCGAGAACGCACCATTCAATCAAAAGATTTTGTCATCCTCGCTCGATAAATTTTTAGATTTTGTTGAGCTTGTAAACTGACTTTATCTAGTGCATCAAGCTCTTCCATTCTTAACCGAGTTTTTTGTTCTTGAGTCAGCTCGTTCTGGATAGCGACTCGAAAGGATAGAAGTTCAACTTCTAATGGCAACACTGCTTCAACTCCAAATATAAAATGCATGTGCTGACAACAATGTATTCAGCCCATGCAAAGATCTTCCTTAAATTGAGAGGATATATTTGAAAAGTGATAAGATTTCTTA
>NW_021432581.1:0-409 GCF_001605985.2 Dendrobium catenatum | reverse complement strand
TCATACTCCTACTGCCTTTTGTTTAAAAACTATTTCTGATGAGTCATGGCTTTGGCATAGGAGACTTTGTCATTCTAGCATGAAAAACCTTAGAAAGATTATCCAAAAGAATTTAGTGAGAGGTATACCAAAACTAGACTTTAATAAGAACCACCTTTGTGATACATGTCAATTAGGTAAGTAAGTGAAGTCCTCTTTCAATCCAATAAGGATCTTAGAACTAGTAAACCTTTGGAAATCTTATACATGGATCGTTTTGGATCAGTTGGAACTGTAAGTCTAGGAGGGAAGGTATACGGATTTATTATAGTAGATGATTACACAAGATTCACTTGGGTTAGATTTTTATTTCTTAAGAGTAAATCATTTGAGGAATTTAGGAATTTTTCGACTTGGATTCAAAGGAAAT
>NW_021432580.1:0-351 GCF_001605985.2 Dendrobium catenatum | reverse complement strand
CTTCAAAAAACCATTTTCAAACAAAAATCTTAAATAGATTTAGGCATTAGTAAGTAAATCAAAGAGAAAAATAAAATAAACATAAAATAAAAAGTAATCACCTATATAGAGAGATCCACATTACCATAGATTAAAAACTTGGGGGATGAGAAGTTTGTACCAATCCAAAGAAGTAGGGAAAATTTGGTCCACGAGATCTACTATATGAAACAAAGGTGAATATCTGAAGTGGCTAAATCCCAAACCTCCCTGGTAATTTTCTACTCTTGTTTGACAGTTGCGAGTGACGAGTTCCATCTCACATCTCCACTACCAAGTGACGAGTGAGGTGGGCAAAGGGATAAGGACCGT
>NW_021432579.1:0-245 GCF_001605985.2 Dendrobium catenatum | reverse complement strand
AAGCCTTCAAATCTGGTCAGTTAGAGGGGTTACATGTATTTTCTAAATTTAAAATGGATTTATTACATTTTTTGGAAGTTTTAATGGCTTAATTAAGGTCTAAACTTAGGAAAATTAATTAGGGGGCTTAATGGTGTCTAAAACCAGTGAAAATTTTCCTATGGGCTGAGAGTGTCACTAAGTTCTAGTGGTTCAAATTTTCAAGTTTAAATGAGGTGTATCCTAATCACAATGCATTTTCTAAG
>NW_021432578.1:0-659 GCF_001605985.2 Dendrobium catenatum | reverse complement strand
ATCTGATCCGAAAATTATGAGTTAGGATCAACGAGTTTGTGAAACGGGTCTAGTTCGGGTTCAACAAACCGACTCATTTAAAAAATCAAATCGGGTTCAGGTTGACCCGAAAACCTGATAATGGCTCGAAATGACCGCGCCTGCACCTGATCACGTCTGACCGCGACTGCCCGTGTCGCGTGCCCGCACTGACCGCGTAGCATCAAGTCACGTATGTCGATCTGCCCACATTGTCGTCGCGTGACTCGCGCTGAGTCACCTGCTACCGACGTTGTCAGCTACCATTTGGCTGAACAAGCACGCGAACGGAGGCCAGTGATAGCAGGTTTACGAGATTTGGCTGAATAAGTGCTTGAACGATGACAGACTTACGAGTCGGGTCGGGTTCGGGTCCAAAAAACTAACCAGTTTTCAAAAACGGTTTGGATTCGAATTGGGTCAAAAAATGACGAATCTGTTTCGAGCTGGACCTGACCCGATTTTGACAACCCTAATCACTATCAAGGATGAATTGTGCTGATATCAAGACTAGTTCACACTTGGCCTATGTTTACCACTATAATGAGAGCTGGTTGACATTATAAATTCTTAAAGAGTGATATATATCACCTCATATTATGCTGAACATTTTCATGGGTATCATGACCATGTTGTATTAA
>NW_021432577.1:0-280 GCF_001605985.2 Dendrobium catenatum | reverse complement strand
CTTCGTGCTACACCCTAATCAATTATCATTTCATTTAGGTTAGGATTTTCTTTTCCTTAAGATTAGACATGCTAGTGGTGGATAACACTCTTCATGGAACCATCCAAGTTTAATCTAGTTTTCATTTCCTATTGGTTAGAATTATTTCTTTCCTAAGGATTAGATGTCCTAGTGGTGAACAATGCCCTTTAGGATAGGATTCTTCCAAATGTCAGGATTAGACGCGCTAGTAGGGGATAACGCCCTTCGAGGCACCATCTTAGTTTAATAAAATTCTCTT
>NW_021432576.1:0-476 GCF_001605985.2 Dendrobium catenatum | reverse complement strand
CTGTAGCTAGATTGGAAGCCATTAGAGTGCTATTAGCATTTGCCTGTTATAAAGGATTTAAGCTTTTTCAAATGGATGTCAAGAGTGCCTTTTTAAATGGGGAGATAAAAGAAGATGTGTTTGTAGAACAACCTCCAGGTTTTGAGAGCTCCCAATTTCCAAATCATGTGTTTAAATTGAAAAAGGCATTGTATGGTTTAAAGCAGGCACCAAGAGCTTGGTATGAGAGGCTTAGCACATTTTTACTAGAAAGGGAGTTTGTCAAGGGAAGTGTAGACACCACCCTTTTTTTTAGGTGAGTTGGAGATGATTTACTCATTGTTCAGATTTATGTAGATGACATACTTTTTGGATCTTCTAATAAAAATTTGTGTGATGATTTTTCTAAAACAATGAGTAGAGAGTTTGAGATGAGTTTGATGGAAGAATTGTCATACTTTTTTGGGGTTTAGCATAAGGCAATTGGAAGATGGAAC
>NW_021432575.1:0-323 GCF_001605985.2 Dendrobium catenatum | reverse complement strand
GCAACACCATATGAAGTCTTAAGCTCCATCTCATATCTGTTTGACTCCGTGAGTTCCATGGAATCATTTTTAACTAGGATAGACCCCGTGGTTTTCCCCTTTTCCAGGATTTTTTATGTAAAAATCTTATGTTATCTATGTGAGAGCTAGATATCCATGCAATGTTAAGGCATTGGATCATAACTCTATCACCACGTATATTCTAGCCCACAATAAAACTAAATTTTTAGTACAAAAAATTTTAGTTCCAAAATTTTATACCAGCAAAATATTCTCGTGTAGACAGTTCCATTATAAATTTTACCAATACTTTATGCAAAAAT
>NW_021432574.1:0-542 GCF_001605985.2 Dendrobium catenatum | reverse complement strand
TCGTCCAGATGAACCAATTTTTGTCCAGACGATACAATCGACTTAGAACGGTTTTTCTACAGTTTTTTGAACCGACCTTATAATAACCGTTCATACCGGACGAACTTGGTTCGTACGGGACGATCAGCTTGTACGAAATTATTTTGTACACATATACAAAAAGGTTTGTTTCAAGGCTTTTAAGTAATATCTTCTAGGACGATCCACGATCGTACGGGACGATCCACTACGTACAGAATTGAAAACTTGCAGTTTTTGGGCGATCTTTCATGTCTTTTGTATATCTAGTTCAAATTAGACTGCCACCCAATCTTTTTGTCATTTGATCTTCGTGCCTATTGAGAGAAAAGTCAAGGAGAGAGTGTAAGAGAGCATTCAAAGAAGGATTCGTTCCACTGTAGCGTGAAGGCTTCACATGGAGTTTAAAGGTAATAATCTCTACTTGTGAATTGGATTACTTCACTCTTTTCTTTCTTCCTTCTAGATTATTGTGAGAAGATCTGTAAAGGAGATCCAGTTCTCTGCCGACACTTGGAGAGTGT
>NW_021432573.1:0-330 GCF_001605985.2 Dendrobium catenatum | reverse complement strand
TCGAGCCCGAGCCGGCTTGGCTCGGTTGCACCCCTATATGAGGTCAAATTTTTCAAAAATTATACTCATATAATTTTGATAAAGATAAGTTATTAAATCATTATATTTATTTTATAATGGATATTATATATAAAAAATTAGTATGTTGCCTTGCCTTGTAATGTAAACTGCTTTGATAAAAGAGAATGATGACCATTGCAACTCTTAACACATAGTAGAATTAAAGAATGATTAAATAATGAGAAAATACAGACAACTAAATTCTCCAGTAGGCCTAAATTAGCTCGCTTAGATATTGATTGAAAAGAAAATAAGAAAATAAATCATGTG
>NW_021432572.1:0-328 GCF_001605985.2 Dendrobium catenatum | reverse complement strand
ATGAAAATAATATTTTAGTTGAGACAACAATAACAACAACATCAAGCCTTCATCCCACTACGTAGGGTCGGCTACATGAATCCTTTTTCTCCATTTTGTCCTTTTAAGAGTCAAATTCTCATTTAAATCTAATAATAAAAGGTTATTTCTAATATTTCTAACCAATTCTTTTTAGGTCTACCACCACCTCTCTTATCATAGGCCAAATCTAATACATCTACTCTTCTAACCGAGTCATCAGAAGGCCGACCTTTTATGTGACCAAGCCATCTAAGGTGACTCTCTCTAATCTTATCTGCCACTGGAGCTACTCCAACATTTTCACGTA
>NW_021432571.1:0-276 GCF_001605985.2 Dendrobium catenatum | reverse complement strand
TACAGTCACTTGATTATCGCATGTGGATGCTAATCCAAGAAGGTTACACAAAACCAACTAGATTAGTTGATGGAGTTAAAGTAGAAACATCTTTTGCAGAATGGACTATAGAAGAACGTCACTTAGAACAATTAAATGCCAAATGCTAAAATAGTTTCTTTTGTGCTTTAAAATCTGAAGACTACATGCGGGTTTCCACTTGCAAAAGTGGAAAGGACATATGGGATAAACTTTGTATTACTTATGAAGGGAAAAATGAGGTTAAGCAATCAAGAC
>NW_021432570.1:0-237 GCF_001605985.2 Dendrobium catenatum | reverse complement strand
ATAAGCCATATATACAAACCATCAGGTTGTTCAAATCCAATTGCAGTAGAGAAAAGAAAGTGAACTCCATTGAAGGAGACATCAAAGCTTAAACCATCAGGTTGTCCAAATTCTACACGGTGAAGAGCTTGAGGGATCTCAATCGCATAGCTTTCAGAATTTTCTCTTTGGTGTCTTTCTTCCATTGAAATTTAGTATTATCTTTTCATATAAATGAGACTATCTTCTTGTGCTCAT
>NW_021432569.1:0-955 GCF_001605985.2 Dendrobium catenatum | reverse complement strand
AGCTTTAAGGCAAAATAGAGCTTATCATTGTCTCCCTCATAATGAGAAAGAGGAGCAATCAAATTCCCATTAACCATTATAGAAAAAACATGAGCTTTTAACCATATATTTTTGAAATAAAAAGGAGTGAAACTAGTAGCATTAACTTGAAAAATGTTCATAAGAAAAAGAGAATGATCAGAAATAGTCCTACTAAGGTGTTGAATAACATATAAAGGAAAAATAGAGATCTAATCATTATTAAATAAAAATCTATCTAACCTTTCTAAAACTCTATTATTAGACCAAGTAAAAGTAAAACCATAAAAGCCAATATCATAAAAACCACAATCCAACATCATATTAATTATTGAAATCATCAATAGCATTTTTATTAGAGGGAGAACCTCCTACAATTTTAGAAGAATTAGAAATAATATTTAATTCCCCTCCAACAAACTAAGGAGCCTTATAAGAATTTTTAAGGTCAACAAGCTGTTGCCAAAGAGACAACCTACCATGTTAAGTGCAACTAACATAAACAATAGAGGCAATAATAGAAACATTGAAAAAGGAGAAATTAAAATGAATAATTTGATCAAAATCACCAATAATAGATAAATTAATATCACTTTTCCAAAAACCCAAATCTTATCAGATCAATTAACCATGGAAAATTCAAATCCCAACTATCTTTGACAACCATTAATTTTAGAAGAATCAACCATGGGTTTCAAAAGATCTAAGAATAATATATTATGAACTCAGTGAAAACAATATTTATGATAAGCAACACCCCTAATATTCTAAACCATAAAACTAAACATTAAGAAACATTTTTAAAACAAGTGTTGGATATAATGATTCTAGCATCAAATGAAGAAGTAAGGAATTTATTTCTTTTTCTTTAGCATTTTCCAAAAACCATCATCTTTAGCAACATTAACTAAAATTATATACACAAGTTTGTCCACAA
>NW_021432568.1:0-254 GCF_001605985.2 Dendrobium catenatum | reverse complement strand
AAAAAAATAATGCAAAAATCTAAATGCATCAAATTCCCAAAATTAACACTAGGATAATTTAGGAAGAGGAATTAATTAGGATCTCCAATTAATATTTAAATTGATTGATTGGGATATCTTTCCAAACATAACCCAACAATTTGAGAAAGGATTTCAAGGTTTTAGGGGATTTCAAATTTGGATTTCAGAGTTTTCAACACTAGGCTAATTTAGGAAGGGGAATTAATTGGGATCTCAAATTAATATTCAAATTG
>NW_021432567.1:0-213 GCF_001605985.2 Dendrobium catenatum | reverse complement strand
ATTGATTGATATTACAGATACGATGATTGATATATTATTTTGACAATCTTTACTGATGTTTTGAATTATGGAATCCGTTGTACTATTTATTACTAATATATTATATTTTATAGCTATGATTGTTGTTTATTTAAAGGATAAATGAATAATTTTTCTAATTTATATTAGGGGACATGACATGAATAAATAAATCTAAATGCTACTACATAATAG
>NW_021432566.1:0-268 GCF_001605985.2 Dendrobium catenatum | reverse complement strand
AAGACAATAATTAAATAGTTTTAAAATAGTGCTATTGACTGTTTTCAAAATAACTGCAGACAGATCACAAATTTTAAGCAAAACCAACTTTAAAATGTGCAGAAATCACATACGTTCAAATCAAGGTGCTGTACGTCGACAGCGGATCGAAAACGAAAAAGTTACGATTTTTGGAAGCTTTAAAGTAATAAAATAATATTAAAATGCTTAAAATAACAAATACTTAAAAATAATAATAATAATAATTATCATTATTAAATAAATATGA
>NW_021432565.1:0-259 GCF_001605985.2 Dendrobium catenatum | reverse complement strand
ATTAAAAATATTTATAATTAAAGAAAATTAATTAACAATAATTACATCTCTCCCTCCCCTCTCTCTGTAATTCGGCAGACCTATGGGATTTGGCCTAAAAGCATGTGCAAGGAAGAAAGTCACATGCACAGCCGGCGAGCTCCCCCTATTCCGATCAAATAGGAAGGGAAAGTCATCGGACGAACGCAGTCGGACGGCAACCAGGGGGGTCGAAGAAGCGCACGATCAGGAGAAAGTGACCTTCACGGCCGACGAGTAC
>NW_021432564.1:0-224 GCF_001605985.2 Dendrobium catenatum | reverse complement strand
CCACCATCCACTTTAAGTATAAGATGGTGAAAATTTTAAATTTTAAATATCAAAATTTTCAAATATCTAAGCCCATGCTGTTATTATATGCTAGAAGCATGTACTTTCTACATATCTGATTGCGTCGGCGGATACGAGAGATCCATGATAGCAGTGTACTATTGCTTGACGCCTGCAATAACATTCAGCTGAGGCTTGATAGCATCAACAGCTGCCTTGGCTCC
>NW_021432563.1:0-279 GCF_001605985.2 Dendrobium catenatum | reverse complement strand
GAAGATAGAATTATAGCTTTAAAGATTGTTGTTGATGCTAAAATTGTTAATATTATAAGTTCTTATGCTCCTCATGTAGGTTTGGATATGAGTTCAAAATTAAAATTTTGGAATGACTTAGAAGAATTAATATAAAAGATACATATTGAAGAAATAGTTTTTATTGGAGGAGATTTAAATGAATATGTTGGTAGAGAGGTAGATGATTTTAAAAGCATTCATGGTGGTCATGGGTTTGGAATGACAAATGAAGGTGGCAAGATCATATTAGATTTTTGT
>NW_021432562.1:0-206 GCF_001605985.2 Dendrobium catenatum | reverse complement strand
TTCACGTAATTTTTTTTCTTAATTATCTCTCTTGTAACGTATTTGTACAACTCTTTCATCAGTTAAACAAATGGTTGATGGCATGTGGCCATTTAAGGATGTTCAAAATATTAAATACAAGTTTTAATCTTGTTGGTTGGTGTTTGATATAAAATAAAATTTAAAAAAAAAATATTTTTTATGAAGAAATTAGAATAAGAAGATAA
>NW_021432561.1:0-230 GCF_001605985.2 Dendrobium catenatum | reverse complement strand
TTTTATTTTGATATATTACATGTTATTGACAAAAAAAAGTCACTTGCAGCTTTAATCCTTCAAGGCCACCTATACATATGATTCGGGATATAATAAAGAATAAATGTGATGCTCCTTACTTATCCTAGAAGAAGATCCCAAAGCCGGTTAAAGATATACGGTTTGGAGAATTTCATGTATGTTTTTTTTTTGTTTGATTTCAAATATATGATTTAATTTGTACTAATCTT
>NW_021432560.1:0-255 GCF_001605985.2 Dendrobium catenatum | reverse complement strand
GGGAAAGCTGGGATACTAACCAACCTTTTAGGTTGTTCTTTTACTTGGTATCCCCATCACCCCAATAGATCTAAAATGGAACTTAGGGGCTGTTTGGTTGCCTTAATTAGGAGGGTAAAGTAAAACAATGCATGTATTTATTAAATTTGGCTGTTTGGTTAATTTTGAGCGTAACAAAAGGAAATCATCCGATGCATTAGTCGTGTAAAACGGAGGCTGTTTTGCGGGAATTAGAAACCTGCTCGATACGAGCGG
>NW_021432559.1:0-232 GCF_001605985.2 Dendrobium catenatum | reverse complement strand
TAAAGAATGGCTTGATAGAAATATGAAATTAGGAGCTATAGTGATTCCCAAAGAATACTTAATGGATCCGGGGCAGGGATCAGCTAAGTGTGTGACTGGTGAGCCTATCGTTCCTACTTCCTTTTCAAATTCTGATTCAACTTGGGATATAGCTTTATCCCGTTCTTCATAGAAATTTCTAAACAAACTTTACTTCTCTTCTCTTCAGGAGTCTTTGGGAGCTCAGAAGCCT
>NW_021432558.1:0-382 GCF_001605985.2 Dendrobium catenatum | reverse complement strand
GTAGAGTACCATCGTCCTTTCACACTCTCCAAATATCAGCAGAGAAACATCATCCTTTTACACTTCTCCAACTGTTGGTAGAGAACTCACGGCCTTTCACACCCTCCTGGTTTCGGTAGAGAACTGACATCCTTTCACACACTCCTGATGTCAGCAGAGAATCGGACCTTCTTCAAAGATCTTCCCTCGAACGTCTTCAAAGAAGGAAGAGATCTTCACTTTTGAGTAACCTTGTGAACCCTTCACACACTCAAATTTGTAAGAACTCTCTCACAAACACTCTTCCAATTCTCTCTCACACTTTTGTTCTCTAGGAAAATGAAGAAGGATTTTTTTTAAATCAATTTCTAAGGGGTTTATATATGAAAAGCACGTAAAATTG
>NW_021432557.1:0-247 GCF_001605985.2 Dendrobium catenatum | reverse complement strand
GGGTTCAGTGCAGGCGTTGAGTTGAAGGAGGAGATTGGATAGAAAAGGTTGTGAGAAAATGTTTAAACAAAGAAGTTGAGGCTTGCTGGAAGTTTTTGCGGGAAGAGATGTGTAGGATTGGTGAACAGCAAGAGGAATGAATGTTGGCGACTTGAGCTGTAGAAGCTAGAGGTTGGATTGCTTTGTGAGGTTCGGCTGCTTAGGAATATTAGAGAGTGAGAGGAGGCGGGCAGCTAATAGAATGAGC
>NW_021432556.1:0-1264 GCF_001605985.2 Dendrobium catenatum | reverse complement strand
AACAAAGCTTCTTATTTTTTATCTTTTCTTGCACATAAGTAAACAAAAAAAATAGGAATTTATAGAAAGTGGAGAAATAAAACCCGATTTCCAAAAAAAAAGTCAAAATTAATGAAAGTCCTTCGCTTCATTAATTAATGTAGTTGAAGAACTCCAAAAACTTCAAACATTTAAGACAAAATAAAAAATTGTCTTTTATAGGAATTCAGCGCATTAACCAAGCCAGCAATATAATATATTAAATAAAGTTCGCCAGAGAGGTTAACGTCCCCACCAACCCCGTTAATGAAGACGCTTTTCTTCTATTACCACGCCACTTTTAAAATCTCCACGCGCTGCTTGCAGCACAGTCTTTTTTTTTTTTTGGGTAAATTGCACGAAAACTTCAAACAGGATAAATAATCTAAGAAATAATTGGAGTCGTAATAAAGCTGAGTGGGTCTGCCTTCCCTCCCGCCACCAACCAAATCTTCCCCTCCCTTACATGAACCAAAAAAACATACCACAGATTTAGACCCCTTGCTATCATAATGACAGTTTTTTTGACTTATTAAGCCTTAAAACTTTGACTAATTAAAAAGTAGGATCTTTCTATTAAGGGATATATATATATATATATATATAAATCCCCCTTCTAAAATTTTATTCAAATATTTAAATTAAGGATATAAACGAGTTGAGTCGAGTTCTTATTTAATCGTGCAATGATCACTTAATTTATATTGAGCTCGAATTCGGGTTTATTTGTTGAGCTTGAGTTTGACTCGAGTGAAAAGCATGAGGCTCGAGCTTAATAAGAAAGTTTGAGATTGACTCATTTTGGAGTTTGATTTTTTTATTTTGAGCATGAACAAAAAATGATTAATTAGACCAATATAAATATATATGTGTTATTTAATATTAGTTTAGCTAGCTGATAAGCCGACGAGCTGAACCTAATCAGGCTCGAGCTCAAGCTCGTATAATATATAACTTCAAATTTAAGTTTGAATTCGAACTCGCGACTCAGTAAACTAAACTTATGAGCTCGTTTACTAGTTTTGTTCCTCACATACAGTCCTAATTTAGATTAAAAGTAAACTTACATCCTGTAATTTCTATTATATTTAAGTGATATTCACATAACTAAGTTGATTAGCGTGGTTATCTTTTTAGTTTCTCTCTCACAGTTATCGCCCTAGCCGCTCTGCTAGGGTTTCGTGGTTCCGGGCGCTTTCGCCCGTTCGGCGGAAGCTTCTCCTCCGGTGTCTCTCGTTTTCCAGGG
>NW_021432555.1:0-213 GCF_001605985.2 Dendrobium catenatum | reverse complement strand
ATCCTCTTTATTCCGGAACTGAACAAGCTGTAAATCTACAAGCTCCCTATCTACCTGCTCCGGTATCAATCTTTCCATACAATGATATAGACCAAGCTTCACCTCAGGATTTGAAGATTTCTTCTCTGAATATTGAAATTGAGGGTTGAGATAATATGTCGCTGCATGTAGATGTTAGTGTAACTGCACCTCCCACCGAGCATCAACGATATC
>NW_021432554.1:0-293 GCF_001605985.2 Dendrobium catenatum | reverse complement strand
TGTATGAACATACATAATCTAAATAAATTCCTAGATCTAAGAGAGCCCTAAGACTAGGTGGTGTGTGCTTCATAAGCTTGCAAAGACTAAACATGATTCACTTAGATAAAATCTTGATTGGTGGATAGTTGAAGCACAAATATACACTAATAATTTTCAATTATTTCTATTCAAGTATTCTCAAACTATGTTTAAAATTCCAAAAATCCCATCAAAGCTCTTAAAATTTAACTTATATAATTTTAAAATTAATTTTAATACTTAGAAAATAGATTAATTTTAAAAATTCTGAA
>NW_021432553.1:0-270 GCF_001605985.2 Dendrobium catenatum | reverse complement strand
TGTCGTCATGTTCATCTGCAATCAAATGGCAGAGGAAAGGCATTCAATTGCGACTCATGAGGGCCTCCATTCGGTTGTTTGCCGAACGGTTGGAGATGATCTTAGGCTTCGATTGGGACTTGCTTTCTTTGATTTTTTTAGTATCAAATTTTTTTGAATTTGAGATTTTTGTACTATAAAGTAATTTTAAAAAATAAGTATTAAAGCTGTCCCAAACCAAACCTTAATCATTCATTTATTCTTACATAAATTTTGAATTATATATATATA
>NW_021432552.1:0-472 GCF_001605985.2 Dendrobium catenatum | reverse complement strand
GGGCTTGTTGCTTTCCTTTGAAAGTTGTCGTGTACTCAGTCTTACAATCAAGTTCTTATAAACAAGGCTGCACAAAAAATTAAATTGTTGTTTTGAGTTTGATTATTTGTTTGTATAGACTGTAGTTGCTTGTACAATATTTGAAAATTTGGTCTGTACTTATTTAGGTTTATTTGAGTTTGTGATTTTTCATACTTTGAGGCTTAGACACAACGTCAATGTTTTTGTTGTTCAGTGCTCGTAGACTTTTTTCTACTACAGTAGTCCACTATACTACCTATTTTTTTCACCACTATTTCTCTACTAGTTTTTTCGTACTTAGCATTTATTGCTTTCCAGTACTCTATTCTACCTGCAGTAGCTAGATTTATTTTTTCAACATTTAACTTCATTTATAATTGTGCTGACTTTTATTTGCTTGTTTGCAGGTGTCCGTAACCAGTAGTTACGGTAATCAGGGCTTGAAGTTGTA
>NW_021432551.1:0-245 GCF_001605985.2 Dendrobium catenatum | reverse complement strand
TAAAGTTATGAGTATAAAACTTTCACACCCTTACGAGTCTCACGAATCCAGGCGAAAACAAAAGCGGCACACAAACGCAAAAAAAAAATTAAGAAAAGTAAGCAATCCTAGAGGCAATCTATTCAACACATCAGATATAAATTAATTAATCAATAAATGTCCATAGTCAAAGTTGCCTTACTTATTACAAACAAAAATTTTGTAGTAGGTAAAGTGGCCGGGCACCACTGACAATAACCCGGATT
>NW_021432550.1:0-248 GCF_001605985.2 Dendrobium catenatum | reverse complement strand
AAGCTTATAACAATCTCAATGGGTCTTCCAAATTAAGTGAAATAACAAACAAAAGCCTTGTGTGGAAATCCTTGTATAAACTTTACAAGGATGATCGCCAAAAATATTGTATGGACATTTTCTTTAAAATTTGTGCATGCAATAGAAAAAAAAAAATTTACTTCATTTTTCTAATTTGGATTTTTTTTTATATATAATCTTACTTATTAATTTTTTTCATATGTCTTTTGATGTAACAGTTAATTGAA
>NW_021432549.1:0-207 GCF_001605985.2 Dendrobium catenatum | reverse complement strand
TGTATATGTGGCTAAAAAAAACAAAAAATAAAGATGCTATGATAGATAGGTATATATGAGTAATTAAGAAATGTTCATTTAATTAAAGAAAAATATTCACATTAATTATAATAAAGTAGGAAGTAATATTGAAATTAAACATATAAAAACAAATTGAATTTTCTTTTTTCTTTATTTTTTGCCTTAATAAACATTGAGTCTCGTGAG
>NW_021432548.1:0-499 GCF_001605985.2 Dendrobium catenatum | reverse complement strand
TAGAGTGCCTTCTTCAATTTGCAAACATAAGTAGGATGGAGAGTGTTGAGAAACCCAGGAGACTATTTCTTGTAGACATTATCTCATAAAGGTACATATAAGAATGCATTGGAGACATTAAGCTGGTGTATTGTTTATATCCAATGAAGAGGAACTATAAGGAGAACATGACTATGCATTTTGTCCATCGGTCTGAAAGCTCGATGTAATCAAAGACAAATTCTTGTTTGTAGCCAAAATCAACTAGTCGAGCTTTGTATCATGTGATTGACCCATCAGATCAAAACTTGGTCCAAAACATCCATTTGTAGCCTAAAATATTTTGGTTTGGTGTAGCTGATATTATATCTTAGGTGCATTGAGATTATACGGCTTGAAATTCTTGGGACATTGCAATGTGCCAGTGCTTATGCTTGGAGGCTTGAGAGTACAAAGTAGGGTCATTAATAGCTAGGTTATAGGTGAGATTGACAAATTGTTTTGGCTTTAATTTGCCTAT
>NW_021432547.1:0-1493 GCF_001605985.2 Dendrobium catenatum | reverse complement strand
GGCAGCGTCTCGGCAGATTTCGTGGATCCGTCGGTCTCTAGGTTAGCTGAATTTTTTTGTTCTTTTTGTTTCTTTATACAAAGGTCAACAGCAAGCCATACGGTGACTTCATAATTCGGCATGGATTTCTCTTCACAAGCAATTCTCTCTGCATTCCGGATTCCTCTTGGCGTCAGCCTTTAATCAAAGAGCAGTGTGGTGGCCTAATAGCTCACCTTTGGCGTGAAAAGACACGGCAACAATTACAACAATGATTTTACTGGCTTCACTTAAGAAGAGATGTAACAAGGTTCGTGGAAAAATTCCCCATTTTTCAAGTCTATTAAGGGAATAGCCAAAACTCACGTCAGGTCTATATATGCCAATACCGGTCCCAACAACAATCTAAAAGGACCTGAGTGTGGATTTCATGCTCGGCCTTCCACGATCAAAGAAAGGAGCCGATTCGATAATGGTCATTGTGGGCCGATTCTCCAAAATGGTGCATTTTATCACCTATAAGAAGTACTTTGACGCACTTCGAGTCACAAAGCTGTTCTTTCATGAAATTGTTAGACTCCATGGGTACCTCATAGCATCACATCGGACATAGACATCAAATACATTAGCCATTTCTGGCGGGAGTTGTGGAAACAATTTCAGATGGAAATCCGCCTAACTCGATATACCATCCGCAATTCGATGGAAAAATGGAAGTGGTTAATCGGACACTAGGCTACATGATATGTTATCTAGTCCAAAACAGTCCTAGGCAATGGGATAAGTTCTTGAGTCAAGCTGAATTCACCTTTAATTCTATGTCCAACAGATCAACCGAAAGGTCTCCATGCAGCATACTTTACACCAAGACCCCCTAATCATACGGTCGACTTATCTGTTCTTCCCCACTGCCGAAACAAATCTTCCAATCAAATGGCCAAGCAGTTCAAGTCAATGATAGAAGACCTCCAAGCGCAAAGCTTCCAACGCCCAATATAAACAAGATGCAGATAAACACAAGAGACTTAAAAGTTTTTCAACTAGGTGATCTTTTTATGGACCGATTAGGAAAAAGAGATTCCCAACTGGCACGTATTCCAAGTTGAGTCCGCAAAAGTTTGGACTGGTTCCAATCAAATAGCGCATTAACAATAATGCTTACACTATTATCCTCCCAAATGATATCCTCACCTCTTCAACTTTTAATGTCTTGGACATCTCCAAATACCATCCACCATATGAAGCTTATACCTCGTTGGAAACTTCGGACAATAACTCTTCTGAAGCAGGGTAGGAATGATGTGGGCCACTCAGCCATCAACCAAACGCTACATCTCAGCCTAAGCACCTCACCACTCCTACCTACTACTACTGCTTATAGTTTTAATACCTAAATATATAATATTGTACAGAGCTCACCTTTTCTTGTGTTTTGCTTGATATATTATACACTTAAAACAATCTGTAGTTGAAGATATCTCATGAAAATATTTTCAGTTATCCCTTTCGTTGTT
>NW_021432546.1:0-317 GCF_001605985.2 Dendrobium catenatum | reverse complement strand
ATCTCTTTTGTGTAGGTGTCTACTATCCTTTTTTTTAATGGGAAGATGAAGCTTGCTTCTGGTTTTTGGCTTTCCTCATTTTTTGTGTCCCCTCTCTTGTTCACCATAGAATGGACCTAGGGTATTTTGTAATTTTGATTAGTAGGGAACTCGAGCTCCTAGGATTTTTTTTTTGTTTCTTTTTGTAGCCCTTTTTAGAATTAGTGAGCTTGTGTTCCCTTTAAGGACATTGTACTTATTTTCTTATAATAATGCGTAGACCCCTTAGTGCATTTTCCTTAAAAAAAAAAAAACCTTAACTATCAACCCTAAACCCT
>NW_021432545.1:0-214 GCF_001605985.2 Dendrobium catenatum | reverse complement strand
GTTGGTGCTTTGATCCTTGCTGCTGGAAGACTTTGTGAGCATTGGGATGCGGTGTATATAGAGCTTATGGCGAATGAAGCTATTCGTGAGGTGCGGATGGAGTGGATGTTTGAGCTTGAAGGAATTATCATCGAGGGAGATTGAATTAATGCTATTAAATGGATGCAGAATTTGAATGATTTTCAAAATAAAGTCCATTATTATATTGATGGAC
>NW_021432544.1:0-316 GCF_001605985.2 Dendrobium catenatum | reverse complement strand
TTCACTGGTTTTTGAAAATCTCACAGCCACATAAATGTTGCCGCTTTGGAAAAATGTGACTGTTTTTTAGTGTTTAAACTTCTTTATTTGAACATGCTTTAAATATTAATAATGCTGCTTTGGACTTTTTAGGTTAATTTAATAAACAATTTAATAATTAAAAATCAAACATTAATTTGAGCCAGCTATTAAGCTGAGCCTCATCGAGCTCGAACTCGAGCTCATTTATCAAACGAGCTCAAGTTTGAACTCGGGCTCGACTCGTGAGCTCGATAAGCTTAGCTCGCGAGCCCATAAATGAGTTGAGCTCGAGCCG
>NW_021432543.1:0-380 GCF_001605985.2 Dendrobium catenatum | reverse complement strand
GCTTTTTAATGCTTAGGTTATTGTGTTAATTAAATGTGGAGTGGCATATATTAACCAAGAAATATAGGGAGCCTATATTTTTTTGCCCGCATCAGCATATACGTCAAAAGGTTGGAGTAGCTCCAGTGGAAGATAAGATTAGAGAGAGTCGCCTTAGATGGTTTGGTCACATTAAACGAGGCCTCCCGATGATCCGGTTAGGAAAGTTGAGGTATTAGATTTGACTTATTTTAAAAAAGGTAGAGGTAGTGTAAAACCCGAAAATGCCGTCTAAGACCTCGCACGCTTTTCAAAGCGCCGCGACGAGGTTTAAGTGAAAATTTTGAAGTTGTCGGATTTCAATGGGAATAATTTTAGAAAATAGAGCGTAAAATTCTGAT
>NW_021432542.1:0-236 GCF_001605985.2 Dendrobium catenatum | reverse complement strand
TAAACTCCTTTATACGCACGAAATGTCCTAAGGGTTAGTAATAACAAAATTTTTCACCCATATAAATTAGTGACATTTAAGGACAATAATTAAGGACCGAGTCTTAGAAAACCTAGACTTAGGATGCATGCACACTTTAGGATAGAAATATATGTTAACCTCATTATTTGAGGTCAATTTCCCCAGAATCAACTCTAGTACTTAGGTTTTTGTAGCCTAGTGTAGATGTCGCACCC
>NW_021432541.1:0-211 GCF_001605985.2 Dendrobium catenatum | reverse complement strand
CACCGCTGAGCTAAAACGATCAAGTTCTTGGAGGTAGAAACTAACGCCTCCAAGAGGTCCAAGAAGACCTGCTTCCAAATTGCTTTGGCTTTATCTTCACTACGATCCAGAGGAATTAAACAAACAGAACTATCTCCGGCATCTTGCCGGCTCTGATACCAAATGACACCGGATCGGAGGGGTCTCGACGAATCCACGTCGACAATCCGGT
>NW_021432540.1:0-369 GCF_001605985.2 Dendrobium catenatum | reverse complement strand
TAATTCGGTCTGCTCAAATAATTTTGTAAATGTTCCTGTTAATTTGGTTGGTTCGCAGACTCTGGAAAACCGTGTGGGGGAGTTTTCTGGTATTGAATTGCGAAACCAGATGAATTGGCTTGATGTTTCTTCTGAATATGAGTCGGAATTTTCGGATGCGGGTGATTTTTCCCAGAATATTTGTGGTGGATCAGACCCTAGAAATGATTTTACTTTGGTTAGGTCAGTTTCTGTGGCACCTCGTGGAAGATTCCGTGGCAGGGGACGTCATAAAAGATAATTTTATTTGTTTCTCCCCGTTTTATGGTTTATTGTGGTATTTTTTGGTGGATTGGGCGATGATGTGGCTGGGGCTCGCATCCCTGGTCT
>NW_021432539.1:0-220 GCF_001605985.2 Dendrobium catenatum | reverse complement strand
CTGACGACAAGCCTCGCTCCGTAAACCAGGTGATTGAGCTCGTGATTTCGCTCAGAACCCGCTCCATGGATTCCTTCCGCGAACTTCTGCTCGCCAGCGGTGAACGAGACCCGGACGGTTGGCCGCCGGTGACGTGCTTTATCGTGGACGGAGCAATGCCCTTTTTCATGGACACGGCCCAGGCCTTGGGGATCCCTGCTATTGTATTCCGAACTATTAG
>NW_021432538.1:0-353 GCF_001605985.2 Dendrobium catenatum | reverse complement strand
TAAAATAAATCTTAAAATAAATTTAATTATTCTAAGCTTATCATACTATGGTGTAATATAAATTCTATCAAAATTACACTTACATCAAAATAAATTCAATTAAACCTTATTTTGACCAAAATTTTGGTCATGATTTTATAAGGCATTTTCTTTCCAAATAAAAGTAGATAACTAATTGAATTGAAAATAGTTTTGAATACTTGTTTGGTTGAGTTGAAATATATTCTTTTTTTATTTGGTTGAGAAATGATTTTTTTATTTCTAATGAGGAAAAGAAAGTCAGATTCACATTTGATAATTCAAAGTTGCAATATTGAGAAAAAATTAAAAAAAAAATTTCTGGCAGAATAAAA
>NW_021432537.1:0-247 GCF_001605985.2 Dendrobium catenatum | reverse complement strand
TATAAAGCAATAAAAAAGCCGTCCCAAACGAAGCCTTGGTTTAAATATTTCGTCACTTTGGTCTGTTTAATTTCCTATTTCTGCAATAATAAAGAGTCAACACTAATCCCTCATTTTGTATTGGAATGTGAATTATTTTTTTTTCTTTGATAGAAAAGAACAAGTATTAGGAGATACGAAATGAACATAAACGTGAAAAGGTTGGAGTAGCTCCAGTAGAAGATTAGAGAAAGTCGCCTTAGATGGT
>NW_021432536.1:0-228 GCF_001605985.2 Dendrobium catenatum | reverse complement strand
TCTCTAACCCTAGGCTCTTACATAGGTTCCTAAATAGACATTGAAATATGGTTTTTAAAATCTTAAAAATCATTCCCCATTGATCTTTGCTTTGACTGTCATACAAATCTCAGTCATCATGCCATTTAACTTTCTATAAATGGAGTTTAAGATTTTTTTTTAATCTAGGGTTTCCGGTTTGCTAAGCTTAGAGACGAAATCACAGCCGTTCATTCATTTTATTTGATT
>NW_021432535.1:0-862 GCF_001605985.2 Dendrobium catenatum | reverse complement strand
TATTGCACCAAGTAAATCTTGGGCCAATGAAGCTAACCTCATGAAGATCATTTTTTAACAAACATTCTTCCATATCCCTTGCTCCTTGATGTTAAGAAAATTTCCTTCCACCTATTTTGTCTTCTTTGCATAAAAGACAATTGAAATCCCCACCAATAACCATAGGGTGTTCATGATTGGAAAAATTGTCTAGCATATTCCATAATTCTCTTCTCTTGCTCACCTCAATACTACCATAAATTGTGACCACCTTCCATTTTAAGTTGTTGAACAAGTTGATTTCACCTTTCACCATTTGATTAGAGCTTTCCTCAACAGAGAAATTCACATAATGTGTATTCCAAAGAATAATAATGCCACCCGACAGATTAGAAGAAGGAACACATTAAAAGTCCCAATTATTGCCAATTAATGCATCAACTTCACTTCTATCAATAGAAGTAATTTTGGTTTCAACCAATCCCACAAAACAAACACCATTATTTTTACCGTTTTCTTCCATTTCCATTCTTCGACTTCTAGAAGAAGCATTGATCGGTCCCAAGTCTTTAAGTTGCTTATTCTTCTTCCTTTTAGATGATTGAGATGAATCTTCTATACCCTTAGTACCAATACTGTTAGAGGATATGCCAATAGAATTTGTTACAATCAGTTCTTCCTTGCTAGCAATCATTGTAGAATCCGGTACCTCTGAATATGAAACAGTATCAACTGGATTGACATTAATGATATTTTCATTAATTTCTCCGTCTTCTAATTCCTTCAGGATGTTGAAACTGTTATTGACTGGAATAAGAGATTCTGTCTCTGCACTACTTACTACATAAACTTTTTCCATTGCAATTACTGTAGTTTTCTTGGC
>NW_021432534.1:0-696 GCF_001605985.2 Dendrobium catenatum | reverse complement strand
GGCTGTTTGATTTGGCAATTTGGTCATGCGGCGATTTTTTTTTTTTTTGCTACTTCTGAGTATTTTTCGTGTTTGTGGAGACATTTTGGGTGCAAATTTATAAGTAATGGTCATAAAAAAAGGAAGCTTGATGTTAGCTACTAAAAAAGAAAATTACGAATTATTTGTTTATTCTTAAACAAAATTTAGGTTAAAGTATAAATGTTTTATTTGCAAAAAAAAATTAAAATAAAGTAATTGATTAATCATTCAATTTCTACAAAATATATGTTAGAGTTGCATTGAATTTGGCTTGACCCCTATTTGTTCATATCCTTTATCGTTATACGCTTCGCAGATATGTGGGGGTCTAAGGGGGCAGCGCCCCCCGGCGAGGTTGGCCTTTAGAATTTTGGTTGTAAGGATATTTTTGAAATTTTTGCGGTTGTGTGAGGGTGATTACGGGTGGTTAGGTCAAAAAGGAAATAAGTGAAATAAACTATTTTAAAAGAAATAAACTATTTAAATGCACCTCTCTTATAACTATTTTTCTTTTAAAGCGGGACCCCTCTGTTCGTTTGGGATGACATCAAGGTTTAAGGCTCTACAAACACGAAATAAACTAAACATAAACAATCATTAATTTAAACCAATCAAATTTGAACAAAATAAAAAAGCTCGAATCAAACTCGAACCGAACTTGAACAAGCTGATAAT
>NW_021432533.1:0-502 GCF_001605985.2 Dendrobium catenatum | reverse complement strand
AATTTGCTTCGTCAATATGTATTTGTGGCTTTGTGTGGACTTGATATTGAAAATAATAGATATATGAGTGAATACATGTAGTATATTAGGCTAGAGGAGAAAAGTAGAAGCCCATGATAAATATTGCATATAATCTAAAATGTGTAGTAATATTAAAAGAAAGAGGAGAAAGGTAGAAGCGTTTTGAGTTTCCATGTTATATAAACTACAATTAGTTTGAATAAGAGTATTGTAGTGAATCAGCATGTATGTAGTTTTTGAGTCCCTCCTATTAATGCAAGCTAAGCGTAGCAGCAACATTGAAGAGCGAAATTCTCATGCCAAATGAATTTATGATGCAAAATCTATTAAACTTTCTCATAATAGTTATTGATATAACAATAATAAAAATATCAAGCCCTAATACAACTATACAGTTTTATAAATCTTTCATCTCCATTGTATCATGGTAAGAGTCAATTTATTATTTAAATTTAATAAAATGTCTTTTTTTTAAAGTTCT
>NW_021432532.1:0-1484 GCF_001605985.2 Dendrobium catenatum | reverse complement strand
TAATATTTTTAAAATATGTTTTCAAAATTCCACCAACACTCACATGTCCACCTTTTTATAATCAACTGATTATCGCATGTGGATACTAGTTCAGGATGGTTACTATGCATCTTCACATTTAGAAAAGGTGTTTAAGTTAAAACACCTTTTTTTGAATGGACTATTGATGAAAATATTTAGCCCAATTGAATGCCAAATGACTAAACTATTTTTTCTGTGCTTTAAATTTTAAAGATTATATACATGTTTCTACTTGTTCAACTCGTAAAGTGATTTGGGATAAACTCTGCATTACATATAAAGAAATAAAGGAAGTAAACTAATCTAGGCTAATATTCTTCTTCACGATTATGAACTATTTCATATGAAACCTAGTGAATTAATTTTTGAAATGTATACTTTATTTACTTAGATTCTTACATCCCTATATGCCTTAGGAAGAGAGCTTACAAATTATGAAAAAGTTAAAAAAATTCTTCATTATTTACCTTCTTTCTACAATGTGAAAATCATTGCCATTACTGAATCTAAAGATCTAAATATTTATTCTGTTGATAACTTACTTGGGTCACTCATTGCCTACGAGCAAGGAGAGAGTCAAAGGCAGCTTGATGCAGGTGAATAAAGGAAAGAAAAAACTATAGCCTTGAAGGCTAATAATTCTAACAGTGACTCTTTTGTATAAGATAATGATGACATTGCACTAATGACTAGGCAATTCAAGAGCTTTTTAAAGAAAAAAACAAAAATACATCAGTAATGGAATAAAAGTAAGAATTAAAATTCTAAAATTTCTTTTGATATTGTATGCTTTGAATGTAGGAAGCCAATGCACCTAAAGTTTGATTACCTAACTCTTATAGCTCATCGAAGAATGGAGAAGGGTGAAGAAAAAGCTAAATTCTAGAAGGACAAGCAAAGGACTCAAAAAGCTTTCTGAGTAGACTCAGCATTAGACTCTTTTAAAATTGAAGAAGAAGAGGAGGTAACCAACCTATGCTTAATGCCATATGATCATTTAGATCATTCTGATCAAGAAGAGGTATGTGAGCTTACCTATTTCCAATTATTTAAAGTTTTTTTAAAAAATTTATAATGTATATAGAAAGCTTAAAAAATAACATGCTACCCTTAGAGATGTAAATAAATTCATTTCACTAGAGGCTAGGGCATGAGGCAAGGTAACACTTGGAGATAACACCACTAGGAGAGTGGTAGGATCAGGTATAATTGACATTCTAAAATTTCAGTATTAAAAATATTTTATTGGTAGATGGCTTGAAACATAACTTGCTTAGTATAAGCTAGCTTTATAATAAAAGATTTAGAATTAAATTTTTGACTACCAGCAGCATGATTAGCTTAAATGGAAACACTATTCTACAAGAAAAAAATCAATAATATAGGGTGCCTTGTTCATCTTAGATTTTACATTTAACCTTTTCTGAAACCTCTCTTACCTTCATGTCTTTGGATGTAAATTG
>NW_021432531.1:0-320 GCF_001605985.2 Dendrobium catenatum | reverse complement strand
TCACGGGCTGGGCAACAGAAGAATCTGGCTGCAAGGGTTGCAGGCAAATTCAGTGGGCTGGGCTCACGGTTTGGGCTGCCGGTTGTGGAAAAGGGAAGCGGTGGAGGGAGGGGGGTTTTGGCTGCACGGGATGGCCATGGGCCGGCGGTTAGAAGCCTGGATAATGGCCGGTCAGCGGGAGGAGCAGCCAAGGTGGCCGGCGGCTTGAGTAGCTCAGGGCTAGGCGGCGGCAAATGCAAGGGGAGGAAGAGAGGGAAACTTCAAGGGAATCGAGCGACCATGGAATTACTAACCTCAATTATATTCGATTTGAATTTCCA
>NW_021432530.1:0-458 GCF_001605985.2 Dendrobium catenatum | reverse complement strand
ACCTATTATTATGTTATTAAATTTTTTAAAGTTATGTAATAGTAGTTTTTTTACACGGAGTATGCATTTCTTCTATGAAACTATTTTACTGTTGCTGAAGGAAATCAGTGAAACAGTTTATGGAAAGGTCAAGGTTTGAAATTCCTCATAAAAGTGCTTTTGTTATTTTAATGAAGATGATAGAAAACACTCGTATATCTCAAGTAATTCCTATCAATTTTTAAAAAATAGAGACAATTCTTCAAAAATTACTAGGAAAATAGTAGATAATTTTTATTATTTGATGAAATGAAAATCGAAAATATCAAGATACAATTGATCCTCTATTCGAGAGAAGGATCTATCTCTCCCAATTCTCTAGACATTGTTAGAGCCCAAAACCTAAGAAAGATCTCAAATTTTAGCCAAATTCAAGATGCTCTAATCTTAGAAAAAAAAACCATTTAATGTATACAATC
>NW_021432529.1:0-374 GCF_001605985.2 Dendrobium catenatum | reverse complement strand
TATTACTCCCTTTAACCAATTTAGAAAAGCTAAACACTATCTCCAAAACTCCAAAATCTAAAAGCTTGGAAAAAATTCATCATATGGAAGACCAAATTTAAAGAACAATGTGAAAACAAAACACATAAAAACAAAACAAAAAAATGAAAATAAAGCAAATTAAAACAACACAAAGCAAGCACAAAAACTAGCACAGAAACAAAATAAAAAAAATACAAAAACTAAAAATTTCAAGCACATGATAAAGCAGCGAGTTTAAGCAATTTTGAGCTGCAAACCTCCTTATATCCAGTTATCCTATGCTCCCACGAGGTCTTTGGTGAGAGCACTCCTGCAAAACTTAACAACAGTCAGATTTATGAACCCAAACAGGT
>NW_021432528.1:0-630 GCF_001605985.2 Dendrobium catenatum | reverse complement strand
AGTTTAATCGGATCATCGTTTCATCCAGGACGATCGGCAATGATTAATTATCATCCTTGTATTGAATTATTTCGTACTGTATGAACAAGTGCATCGTAAAGTACGATGTTCAGTATCAGTAAATCTTGATTCGAATTCTTAAACAGAGGATTATATTAGGAAGGAATTAAATTCATCATATAGTATGATAGAGATTGTAAAGTATCACTACAGGAAAACCGCATATTACCGGTGGACGAAATCCACCGGAAAACATAGATATTCCGACGGAAACATAAGTTTCCGGCGCACGTTTCGGCAGAAATCCGTACGCCGGTATTGGTCGCGTCAATAAATTATTTCCGGCACAAATCTTGCGCCGGAAATTTCTCCGGCGCAGTTTCCGATGAACTACCGGCGAAAAAACGGATCATTATCGACGTTGAAAAACGTCTTAATTCCGACGACATATGCGCCGGTAATTAACGTCGCATTATGCGCCGGTGCCTGCGCCGTTTATTACCATCCAGAATTTTCCGCCGGAAAATCCGACGGTAATCGCGTGTTTTCCCGTAGTGTATGATTAGTACAAATTTTAAATTTCAAAATATTGCTTAATTTATGATTGGAAGCAAGTTTCTTGATTTATAA
>NW_021432527.1:0-201 GCF_001605985.2 Dendrobium catenatum | reverse complement strand
AACATTCATTAAATGATTGTGAAAACTAACCACTAATAAAGTTTAAGCAAATAATTCAAGAAATCCTTTCAAATTTTGTAAAGACTGAGCAAATTCTCAACAAGAGTTTAGTATTTCATTTTCTCATTTATCTTTGCTATCAAAAATGATAACTTAAAAAAATTTATTCAAGAATAACAACATCTAAGTTAAGAGGAGACG
>NW_021432526.1:0-213 GCF_001605985.2 Dendrobium catenatum | reverse complement strand
TAGCAACTATCTTAACAATCTCTCCCTTTTTGATGATAGCTAAACAATTATTATTTGTATGGTTTTAATTTAAACAAATCTCCTAAACTCCCCCTGAATTGATGAATGTATGAAAATAAGGAGGCATTTTGAACCATTTAAAAAAAATAAACTAGAGAAAACAAAACATACAAACACAATTATCTCTCCCCCTTTTTGACAACAACAAAAAGT
>NW_021432525.1:0-470 GCF_001605985.2 Dendrobium catenatum | reverse complement strand
TGTGCTGCCAGAAAATTGGCAACGGCTTGTCCTTTCATAGCACGAAGAGGAGTGAAAGTAATCTCAAATTGCAGTAATATCATAGACCAACAGGTAAAACATCCTGACAACGTAGGTCGGGTCATAAGATATTGGAAAGGATTAACTCTTGAAATCAAGCTGATTGAGTGAGAGAGCATGTAGTGCCTCAGTTTCTAAGCTACAAAAACCAAAGCAAGACAATGCTTCTTAATTGATGGGTATCGAATTTCAGTAGGAAGAAGTCTTCGACTAAGGTAATAGAGAGCATTCTCCTTCCCTTCGTAGTTGACTTGAGCCAACAGGGCGCCTAAACACTCATCTAAGGCTGCAGTGTAGAGAATTAACGGCTTTCCCGGAATTGGAGCTGCCAAAACTGGTGAATTAGAAAGGTATTGTTTATTGTTATCGAAAGCATTTTGGCACTTCTCGTCCCATACAAATTTGGTGTC
>NW_021432524.1:0-1223 GCF_001605985.2 Dendrobium catenatum | reverse complement strand
CTTCCACAGCTCTCCTCAACTGTGATACATGAAACATTGGATGTATGGTGGCGGTTGGGGGCAACCTCAAACGATACGCCACTGCCCGATTCTCTTTACTATCTCATAAGTGTCAAAATATCTTGGAGCCAGCTTCTCGTTCCTCCTGTGAGTGATCGTCCTCTATCTATATGGTCAAAGCTTTAAAAACACTCTATCCCCACTTCAAGCTGAATATCCTTCCTATCAACACTTGGTTGAAGTACGCAATGGGTTGGTGGCTCTGCATGAATATTGCTCTTAATCCATACCCTGAGGCATCCGTCTCTACTACAAAGACATGAGTGAAATCAGGTAGGGCCAAGACCGGTACAATGGTAATGGCCTTCTTCAGCCTCTCAAAAGTTGTCGTGGCCTCCTCTCCCCATAAGAAGCTATCCCTCTTCAATTATTTTGTCAGTAGACAAGTGATGGTGCCATATCCCCTCATGAACCTCCTGTATTAACATGTCAGCCCTAAAAATCCCCTTAGCTCCTTGAGATTCTTGGGAAGTGGCCATCTCAACATAGCCTCAATCTTCATCTGATCCACAGCCACACCCTCCTGAAACACATGTCCCAAATACTCCATATTGTCTTGTGCAAAGCAACATTTCTTTAAATTGTCCTTCAACTGCTTCTCCTGTAACACCTCTAGAACCGCCCTCAAATGCTTCCAGTATTCCTCCCTTGACTTGTTGTACACTAAAATGTCATCAAAGAAAACCAGCACAAATCTCCTGAGGTAGAGTTATAACACCCTATTCATGAGGGACTAGAACATGATTGGAGCATTAGTGAGCCTAAAAGGCATCACCAGGAACACATAGTACCCCTCATGCATTCTAAAGGCAGTCTCCAACACATCCACCTTTTTCATTCGAATTTGATGGTACCCTGATTTCATATCTATCTTGGTGAATATAACTGCCCCATTCAGCTCATCCAATAGTTCATCTATCATTGGGATTGAAAACTTGCCTGATACATTTTCCTTATTCAAGGCTCTGTAGTCCACATAGAACCTCCAACTCTCATCTTTTTTTCTTGACCAATAACAATAAACTAAAAAACGGGCTCGCACTAGGCCTAATAATTCCTTCATCTAGCATTTCTCTAATCAATTTCTCAATTTCATCATTCTAAAATTAAATATAGCGGTATGGGCTGTTAAGATAGTTGCTATTTGCATGCTTTATATTTTT
>NW_021432523.1:0-394 GCF_001605985.2 Dendrobium catenatum | reverse complement strand
CCTTACCTCGTTTTCACCTTTTTAGGTGATCTTTACTGTTGGCTCTATCCTATGCTCTACCCTTGTCAAAGGGTAAGGCTAGGAGAAGACCACACTACTGGTTCACCATTTTGGTGATTCCGAATTTGTGCACTGCTGCTGCTTTTTCTTCTTTTCTCGGCTTTACCCCGCTATGGGGCAAGGCCAGGAGAAGAATCTCCTACTTTTTCCACCATCTTTCTGATACTCTTTTGATCATGATCTTTTCACTCTACCTTTCTGTGGCTTAGTCGGACAACGTCAACACGAGCGGTTCACTAGTTGTTCGCCACTCCTGTTGGGGGTCCGTTTGTTGATCTCGATTTTGCCCAGACTTGAGCATGATGGACTGAGTTGACCAAGTCAACCTTTGACT
>NW_021432522.1:0-607 GCF_001605985.2 Dendrobium catenatum | reverse complement strand
TGGAATATGGAATAAGTTTGAATTGTCTTACTCTTTTGGTTCGTATTAATGCAATGTATGAGGAGGGGTTACATTAAAAAAGATGATGCTTTCATTACTCAAATTTATGATTTATAATACACAATGTAAAACTCTTATGCTTCAAATCCAATGAGTTTGACTGATGCGTACTTTATCCTTTTTTAATTACATTATTATGTCTTCTTATATTTTATTATAGGCTCATTCATATGTAAGATATTTATCTAATAAATTATTCTTGTTTATCTTAATTCAATCCACATGAATTTTGTCTGGTTGCTGCTAATTGTTAGTTTTTCTCATTGCGGTCATTCACTATTATTTGCATGATAAATTTATTCTCTTGTAGGTAATGCTCTATGTTAAACTTATTTTTTTGTTTTGTTTTGAGCAACTAATTAGCCATTATATATATATAAATAAAATACCAAAACCTACTCTCACGATCTCAGTCTCACGCATGCGAACATCTCTCGTTTTTGCCCTACCTCTTTAGTGACGACCTCAAACTGCAATCGACGGTAGCGGCCATGACCTCTCTCATTCGTACGTTGATATGAGTTTCTTCACTCACAATTCTTTGAAG
>NW_021432521.1:0-272 GCF_001605985.2 Dendrobium catenatum | reverse complement strand
GAGTAAGAAAATATCTCCACTTTCAAGGCTGGTACACTCGTCTGGAGACTCAAACTCCAAGGAACTCTCTGCAAGAGAACTAGCACTTTCTTTCCCAAGGGATTACCTTCAGACTCGAAATGCAATAGGGTGCACTTGCTTACCAGATTGCCTATAATACCTAGAAAAGCCTCCTAAAAGGAGAATAGCAGGAACTGAAACTGGATCTCAAACTGTAGGTAAGGAAACTACATCCAATGCAAGCTTTGAGGGATTTCGCTGATTTACCTAGG
>NW_021432520.1:0-297 GCF_001605985.2 Dendrobium catenatum | reverse complement strand
GACTCACTTTACTGGGGATAAAAGAATGATCATCAATGGGGGCAGGACAAAAATTTTTATTAAGGTGATGTTGAAAAAAATTAACAGCAAGGGTAGCAATCTCATCACCATTCTCAGTAAAAGTACCATCACCACGATCAATTTTATGAATACCATTAATAGCACGCTTCTTGCTAACCAGGGCATGAAAATAACTAGTATTATTGTACCCTTCCACCAGGAACTTAATGGCAGCCTTCTGCTTACAATAAGTCTCTTCCTGACATTGAAGGTTAGTGAGGACCAATTTGGCCTCCT